>NC_090325.1:130880897-131180897 GCF_035084215.1 Heptranchias perlo
GGAGAGATGTGGAAAGCTGAAGGACTTTAGACTGAGGAGTTCTAGGGTGTGGAAGCAAGATGGCAGAGAAAACTCTGCTACTGATGGTACAGCAGAAGAAGGGGAATCATGCAGCAGACCAGGTCTGTGAAAGGTATAGGTAAAGATGAAGGACTGGGCAAGATTATAAAGTTAGGGATGGGTGAGACTGCAGAGGGATTCGAAGAGGAGAGCCACGACTTTGAATCGATGTGAGCGTGATGGTCTCCCAATGGAGATCAGCAAGGATTGGGGTGATAGGTGAATGAGATCTTGTGTGGAATAGGATGGAGGTAGAAGAGTTCTGGGGGAGTTGGAGTTTATGTAGGATGGAGCTTAGGAGACCAGCCAGGAGGGTATTAGAAAAGTCGAGTGTGGAGGTGACAAAAGCAAGGATGAGGATTTCTGCAGCATTGGGGGTGAGGTAGGCACAGGGACAGAGCAATGTTTCAGAGGTGGAAGTAGGTGTCTTGGTGATGGACTGGAAGTAGGGTTTGAAGCTCAGCTCAGGGTTGAGTGGGATACTGAGATTGTGCACTGTCGGAATAAACTTCAGCTGACTGTCAGGGAAGGGAATGGGATTTGGGGTCTAGGGTGCAGAGTTTCTGCTGTGGCTTGAATGAAAGCTTTGGACTTGCCAATGTTGACCTGTAGAAAATTCTGGTTCCTCCATAATTTGATGTTGGACAGTCCAAGTGCATGTTTCCAGTCATGAAATCAATGGTAGTAGTGGAGACGTAAAGATTGATATCATCGGCGTACATATGAAAGCTGACTAAGTGATTACAGATAATGCCATCAAGGGACAACATAGAGATAAGGAATATGAAGGGGGTCAAGGATGGAATCTTGGGGCACCATTTGGGTACAGTAGGAGAATTCATTGTAGGAGGCATGCTAGCAACATCAGGAAAGGTAGGAATGGAACCATGTGAGGTCATGCCATGGAGGTGGATCACAGAGGAGAGGTAGTGGATCAAGAGGAATGGCAAGGTTGACGGTGTCGATGGTCACAGAAAGTCGAGGAGGATGAAGAGGGATAATACACCATGGTGACAGTCCCACTGTTATTGGTGACTTTGATCGGGGCTGTCTTAGTACTGTGGGTAGGACAGAAGCTGGATTGAAGGGATTCAAACAGGGAGTGGGGGAGAGGTGGGCAGCGAGTAGGATGGTGGTGATGCATTTCAGAACCTTCAAAGAAGAAAGGGAGGTTGTGGATGGGGTAGTAATTAGAGAAAACAGAGGGATGAAGCATGGGCTTTTTAAGAAACAAGGTGATTACAGTAGTTTTGAAAGTGGGAGAATGATGCCTGAATAGAGGGAGAAATTAGCCATGTCAGCAAGCTATGGTCCAAGGAGAGGTAGTTGATTGGTCAGGAACTGGATTGGGAGAGAGTGGCATGGAAGGTGAATCTCACAGAAGGGATAAGTCTGGTGAAGGGTATGTAGTGCGCCTCCAGTGTAAAAGCACCTTCATCTCAACCCTCCACTTCTACCACCAAAATGAGCAAATAGAAAGGTATACACAACTGGATGCTTATCTTCTTAATTATGGAGTGGCAACTTAAATTGTAGCTGCAAACAAGTCACAGATGCAAAATACTAGATCCCCCGCCACCCCTAAAAAAGAAAGTAAGACAAAAACCAAACCAGAAGCGTATGCAATGAAAAATATGCAGGATCAGTCCTCTCATACACAATTGCTGAATTGTGGTGATGGATGGATGGTGAGTTATATGTCATAACAGACTAGTTTGTGTTGCTTCTCATTTATGTTTAATGCCAAAGCTTAAGGGCCTGCAAATCTGTGGGCTGACATCCCGTTATAGGTGCCGGGATGTCCCTGTCAGTAAGCTTTGCCATTGACCCTACCAACGTTTGTGGGATCAAGAGGAGGTTCCTAAATTGAAATATTTCTAGTGGGTGCCTGTGCCATGATGAGTGCATCTCAGGCACCTGCCATAGTGGGAAGAGAGAAATAACGGCTGAGGCCTGCCACTACAGAATGCTTTGAAAGCCCCAGGTCCAGCAGCCTTCTGATCAGAACCTATCAGCCCCCATGTAAAGGGGGCCGATTTCTGTCCTCATCTTCATTTTCTCTTTGGAGGTCTAGGCTAACATTGAGGCCTCGATTCCCAGGTAAGCCTCACCTCCACCAGCCGGGAGGCCGGTATGCCTCTTCTCACGCAGCTTACCTGCCGCCCAGCAGATCCCAGGCCAGAGATGAGGAAACTCCTGGCCTGGGATTCCCCTCCCTCGGCCACACCCTTTCTGATGTGGGTAACCTTGTTCTGCTCCAAAGAAGGTCCCATGGAAACTTGCAGTGTCCCAGCCCAATTCCAATGCCTTCTGCTGCACTCCTGCTTGACTTACATAGGGAGTGCACCTGAAAACCTGGGGAAATTTAGGGCCTAAATCCTCAACAAAAGGCTTTCTTTCATAGAAAAAAAACTTCCCTGACGATACTTTATACCACTTAAAGAAAAAACAATTTTACCAAATCTCCAGTACAGATAAGTTCTTCAGTTTCAGTATTTAATATCAGTCTTTTATATTGGAAATTCTGGACTATGTGACTGTTGTAAAGAATACTTTAAAGAAAACAAAATTTGGTTAAATGCTATAAAGGGAAATATAGAGTCCTGGAAGTATAAAAGTATTGATGGGCTGAATGGTCTTTACTTATCCTTGGCTTTTCTTATATTTTCATGAGAAAGTACTTTCACAAAACCTTACCATGACAGGTTTTCATGTCAGGCTGCAGTACAAATCCTTCTGGACAGTAGCAGTGATAAGAGCCTGGGAAGTTCTCACAGCCTAGCGTGCACCCATGGTTCCAAAAGGCACATTCATTGACATCTGAGTATAACAGAGATGCGCATATCAGAAATTTGAAAAGTTGCATGATGATTTTATTTGGAGCCAGGTAAACACACAAAAATATTACCCTGTTTGGGGGGGGGGGGGGAGGGGAGAGGGGAATGCAGGGCTATGGAGAAGGAGCAGGAGAGTGGGAGTAATTGGATAGCTCTTTCAAAGAGCCAGCACAGGGATGATGGGCCAAATGGCCTCCTTCTGTGCATTATGATTCTAAGAGTCTAGTTTGGGCAGTGAAATGGCAGTAGGTCTTACTGCCTGAATTTTCCCTCATTCTCCACTGTTATCCCACTCAATTTTAAGTGGGATCGCTGAAGAGAAACCATCCCTATATGGAAGGAGCACTGCATGACCATCTTTGGAGTCCGCTCGATGGAGGTGATCATTTACCATTTAAAAGACCCAAGGACAAAAATAATTGTGTGCACATTTCAAGTGATCCTAGTGGGAGTTGCCAGTTTTGGTTGTTGACACTGTTGGTGGGACAATTCTGCTGATTCTTATTGTACAAAAGACTTGCCCACAGATGCATTCCAATTCCAAATACTGCTGCCATTGCTAAGAAAAAATCCAAAGCATTTTTTCAAAATTATAGATCTTACAACCTTTATACAAATAGTGGATCTCCTCACAGATAAATATTAGAAGTATACATGTAAAAACATAAAGAGTGTTCTCCTTACCCACTGTAAGTGGATAAATGAGGAAACATAAGGGGAGATTTTCTGCTTTCCTGTTCCTGGCACATGCTGGTAGCCCATATCAGGAAATTGCATTACCCGGCCTGCGACTTTCCTTTCAATAAAAATTAATGGATGGAAAATCATGTCTGAGGATACACAATTTCCCGATTATATGCTCCCAACATGTGCCTGGAGTACTGACGCAAAAAATCTCCCCTTTATTATATAGAAACAACACATAAACATGGACATGCAATGCATGCATACATGCCAACATAGAAATTACAGTACAGAAGGCAGCCATTTGGCTCATCATGGTTGTGCCAGTGCTAGCTCTTCAGCTGGAGCCACTTACTCAAATTCCAAGTAAAGCATGCATACAGCATAAAAGACACAACATACATGCACAAGAAAATGACATGTGATGTGCACACATGTGACCAACATGCAAAACACATACACACACACCCTGTGGAAGGTAGGCCCAATGCCACTCTGTTTAGAACCACTGTATCTGGAAAAGGGATAAGTGAGTTATTGATAGATTTTGTGAGTTCTTTCACAGTTGTTGAATTTTTTTAAGTATTTATGTTAATTTTTAGATTAAATGGTGGAGTGGGTGGGAATCAATAGTCGCTCAAAGGATTTGGAAAAAACATTCAGGTTCATTTTTTTGTGAATAGGAATTTTTCCAGTGATAGAGATATAAGTGTTTAAATGTTCTTTGACTCAAATTTTACATTCACTAAAAAGCAACCAATCAGCCTGCTTTGTGCCCTATCAAGGTGTCATCCTTGTCACCCTATTGACATATTACCCTACTGACATTTGCCAGATGTAAAACTGTTAATTATATAGATTTGATCAATATTAATCAATCACTGGGAATTTCCTCACTGCTTTTCACACTCCGCTGCTGTAACTATAGCGGAGGTTAGACAGAAGTCCATTTTTGCATGTAAATGTTACCAAAGTTACGGCGATGCAACAGGTAAAGCCTCGAGGAAATTCCGGGTGATTGTTTTAAAAAAAGTATTAGCAGATTGTGCCACTAATATGAAGGGATATGACTTCTCTTCCAAGATTCTCAATAGGGTCATCTCTTGAACATGAAAAGGCGACCTGTGGGGAGGAATCAAAAAGGTGTGGCTTAAAGGGGATAGATGAACCAATCCATGTCACTCATGTGCACCACCTCCTGATGATTCAAGAACCAGGAGCTGTACTGACAGAGGCAAGGCAACAGGAGGTAAAAGTTCAACTTCTGCACTCCCAAAAGGAAAATTGCAGGCTGGGAGTACGCAGTTTTGCAATATGTAATCCTGGCACATGTTGAGAGCACAGCAGTGGAATTATTACCCACAGGTTCCTTCCTTGTTCCTCATGGAGGATGGCACATGGGACAGTGGACCGGTGGATGGAAGAAAAAGTAACACAACCAGGAAAAGGGATGAAAATCCATTTTAAATTAACCAGAAAGTAATGGCTGCTAACAATGCTTTTAAAATAGTGTTCCTTTTTTAAAAAATAGTGTAATTTTAAGTTAATGTAGGAACACATTGGGGGTTAATTTCCAAGGGGATTCCTTTGTTTGTCCACCATCACTTTGGAGGAAAATCCACGGAAACTCTGGAGGGAAGTGTGCAGTGGTGTCCCCCGGGGGTCATTGTTGGGACCACTGCTCTTTTTGATAAATATTAATGACCTGGACTTGGGTATACAGGGTATAATTTTAACGTTTGCAGATGACACGAAACTCGGAAATGTAGTAAGCAGTGAGGAAGATAGTAACAGATTTCAGGAGGACATAGTCAGACTGGTGAAATGGGCAGACACATAGCAGATGAAATTTAATGCAGAGAAGTGTGAAGTGATTCATTTTGGTAGGAAGAATGAGGAGAGGCAATACAAACTAAATTATACAATTTTAAAGAGGGTGCAGGAACAGAGTGACCTGGGGGTATAGGTATATAAGTCTTTGAAGGTGGCAGGACAAGTTGAGAAGGCTGTTAAAAAGGTATACAGGATCCTTGGCTTTATAAATAGAGGCATAGAGTACAAAAGCAAGGAAGTTAAGCTCAACCTTTATAAAACACTGGTTGGGCTCCAGCTGGAGCATTGTGGCCAGTTCTAGGCACCACACTTTGGGAAGGATGTCAAGGCCTTGCAAAGGGTGCAGAGGAGATTTACTAGAATGGTACCAGGGATGAAAGGTTTCAGCTATGTGGAGAGACTAGAGAAGCCGTGATTGCTCTCGTTAGAGCAGAGAAGGTCAAGAGGAGACTTGATAGAGGTGTTCAAAATCTTGAAGGGTTTTGATAGAGTAAATAAGGAGAAACTGTTTCCAATGGCAGAAGGGTTGGTAACCAGAGGACACAGATTTAAGGTAATTGGCAAAAGAACCAGAGGTGACCTGAGGAATTTTTTTTTACACAGCGAGTTGTAATGATCTGGAATGCACTACCTAAAAAGATGGTGGGAGCAGATTCAATAATAACTTTCAAAAGGGAATTGGATAAATACTTGAAGTGGAAAAATTTACAGTGCTATGGGGAAGGAGCAGGGGAGTGGGACTCATTGGATAGCTCTTTCAAAGAGCTGGCACAGGAACAATGGGCTGAATGGCCTCCTTCTGTGCTGTATCATTCTGTGCCCGGTGAAATCAGTGTGCTCCGCACGCAATTGCAGGCTAATTGGAGCCACTTACCTTTGCTTCCGGGTTTCCCGATGGTAAGCTGCGTGGCGGGCGGACTGCGCAAGCGCAGCAAGGGGCAGTCCACCGATGCTCCTCCTGCAGCAAACAACCAACGCTGAACCATGTAGCATGCCAGAGGGAAGGCTGCCCCAAGATTTTCAGACTCCTCACTCCAGCTGCTGCTGGATGGGGTGAGGAGGAGGAGGGAAATCTTTTTCCCGTCTGATGGGAGGAAGTGCCCTCCCTCCACTACGAAGAAGGCCTGGCTGGAGGTGGCCAAGGAGGTCACCAGCTGCGGCAATGTGCCACGAACCTGGATCCAGTGCAGGAAGAGATTTAATGACCTAACCAGGTCAGGCAAAGTGAGTATACTTACGCATTCTCCCACACTCTGTCTTCCACATCACCTCCACCACCACCCAACTCCTTCTGCACTGCCACCACAACGCTCTCGTATCACTCCTCACATCCACTCAACCATCATCCTCACCTTGCCTGCACGTACTCACCGCCCCTGTCCCCATTTGAACACTACCGCTCAACCCAATCCTCATACAACATCATGGCTATGTTGCACACGCACCCTCCCATGCATCTCCCTCACGCTCAACCCCACCCACACCAATGCATGCAGCGGCTCACCATGCAACCATCACTCAATCACGCCTCTGTGTTTTGCCTTGATAGGAGAAGAGATGCCAGAACGCCCGGGAGGGGGCACGGACTGGAGGGGGCCCGCCACGCCAGGTGGTCCTAACGGACGCAGAGCAGCAGGCATAGGACATCAGCCACATGCTGGAGTGCCTGTCCGTGGCGGATGCCGAGGCTGGGATTGCACAAGCGGCCAGTGACAGAAAGCTAACACTCAGCACTCATAATAGCGAATGATCTGAGCATCACTTGGCATCTGCAGCACCTCAACATCTGTCCACAGCTTAATATTGCTTTCTGTTCTCTTGCAGGGCCATCTGCGACTGCTGTGACCATGGCGGGCGATTCCTCAGAGGACCTGCCGGCCTCTGAGGGTCCATCGTCACATCTGAGCCATGCATCCACCAGCGCAGATACACACACCTCGGTGGGTCCCCGTCCACAGTTAGTTGGGCTTGCACATGGTGAGTCACCACGCACATGTGAGCACGAGCAGACCCTGGTGGCAGGGGCAGCCGTGGAGAGTCCGCGTCGGTGGGAGCACTCTTCTCCAGGCTCTGCTCAGCTGGACCCAGATGCTGAACCCTGGGGACTAGCCATGAAAAGGAGAGTCGTCGAGGGGCAGTAGCACATTTCCGAGGCACTGGAACAGGTGCCACGCGCACTCTCCACTGTCACGCAGAGGATGGAGGAGTCCAACTCCTGCATGAGGGGAATGGTGGAGGGTATCTCCGAGATAGTGTCGCAGGGACGTGAAGGCATCTCTGAGATAGTGTCGTGGGTAGGTGCGGGAATGTCTGCGGTGGAGGAAAGGCTAGCCTCCCTCGAGCGTCAAGCACAGCTCAATGATGAGTCCATTCAGGCCCTGACAACAGCCGTTCAGATTCAGGGTGAGCAACATTCTGCCACCTTGAACAGGCTGACAGATACTTTACAAGTGGCCTTCCAAGGCCTCACACAAGACCTCCAAACTGCCGTCCAGCAGGGTGGAAGGAGTGATGTGGGCCTGGGCCACAGAGGGATGATGGTGAAAGGGGACATGGAAGTGGGGACGCCACTCAAAGCGCTCCCACGTCTCACCTGTTGCCCTCCTCTCAACCAGTACCCGCAATGCTGCCCCCTCTCCAGGTGGCCGAGTCTGCCCCTCCACAGGTGCAGGTGGAGCAGTCTTTGGAGGGGCCCTCAAGGGCACCCAAACCCAGAGGGCGTCGTCCCAAAGCATCTCATCGGTCAGGGCATGGACAAGAGCAACCTGCCACTACCTCTGCTGAAGCCACAGGGGTAGCACCATGTAGGGGTTCCCAGAAACGCAAGGCGAAGGTTTTGTGAGCACAAAGGGAATGCACAAGGGTGTCTGACGATTTGTCATGTTTTTTATTTATATTTGTTTTATTTCACATCCACAATAAATCTTATTATTATCACCACGACTGCCATGTCTTGCCCATTCTTGACTGGCTTGTGGAATAGGTCCCTTTCATGGGGTTCACCATGAACACGCACACTTGATGCCACCCATTGTGTCACTGCAGAGTGGGTGTAGGTGTATTTGCAGGGCTCTTTTGTGCAGACGACTGAGAGACGTTGGCGATGTCCCCGGTGGCACCCTGGAAGGATGCGGAGAAGTTGTTGAGGGCAGTGGTGACTTTGACAGCGACAGGTAAGATGGTGCTCGGGCCAGCCAGGAGCAGCTCGGCATGAAGGAGGCTGCAGATGTCCACGACTACATGTCGAGTGACTCTGAGCCTCCGTGTGCACTGCTGCTCAGAGAGGTCCAGGAAGCTGAGCCTCGGTCTGTAGACCCTGTGGCGAGGGTAGTGCCCTCTGCGACGCATCTCTCTCTGCGATTGCAGATTGCCCTCCCTCCTGCTGTGCAGGTGGAAGTGTCACAGCACTGTGTTGTGGAGCTCCACGTGTCAGAGGTGGACGGCGTGGACGGCGAGGCTGGTGATGCTGTTCGCCCTCCGAGGAGGTCATGACTGCAGCTACGGCGGCCCCCATCCGGAAGTTTGAGGGGGTCCGCAAGGTCGGTAAACGTGTCTGGACACCGGGGTAAGTGTGGAAGTTGGTGCATTTTATTGTTAGGAGGAGGGTGGTGGAGGCCAAACTTTGTCCAAAGTGACAGAGTGGCCTCCTGCAATGAGTGAGGGTCTCCCCCCGCAACCTGTCAAATGGACCTTTGCAGCTGCCACAGGCTGATGGCTGCAACACGTCCATTTGAACTGGGAGTGATTCCCCCAGTACGGGAAACAGTCTCAGTTCATTTCAAAATCCCATCCCTCCTAAAATATCAGGTCTGTAAACAACCTGAAGTACCTGTTTAAGTACTTTAAGTGGTATCCCGCTGGCTTTAATTGCCGGCGGGAGTCCCACATGCGGGGGCTGCGCGCGCATGTCAATGCGTCACTGGGGAACCCGGAAGTGGGCGGGTTGGAGCCGGGCTCCGGACCCGCCCCAGGAATCCCGGATTTTTGCAGCCCCCCCCCCCCCCCCCGCCACGAACGCACCCGATTGCGGGTGCGAAAATCGAGCCCTATGATTCTAAACGGTGTAGCGACAAATTCTAGGTGAAGGGTCACTGTGCAGAATACGATCAAAATTGAAAAGAGGAAGATAAATCTAGAAGCACTGAGTATGTGATGTGAAGCTCACATTTTAAAAGCCAGTAGATTGCAGGAGGAAGGTAAGACTGAGAGAGTTATGAAGTTCAGAGTTTTGAGGTTATGAGAGAGAGTGATCTGGAGTAGGAGATACTGCAATTATTTTTTGATCACATAAGTGTAAAATACTTTATAGCATGAAGTTTACCTTCACATGATTTCTGATCATCACTGAGAACATAGCCATCTTTACACTCACAGCGGTTTTCCTCTGGGTTTGCCTTGCAAATGCTGCCAGTATCCATTTCTGCAGAAATATATAATAGAGACATGAAAACAGCAAAGTTGAAGATACTCTAATGACTGTAGCATACCTTCTGCAGTAATTCCACCTCTCCTTTGAATAAAGCCCGAGAAATGGGAATTGAGATCTTAGGGATGAATTTCCGAATATCTGCTCCTTGTACAGAGCCTTACCCTCTGGGATCGCATATGGGAAAATTGTGGGCATGATCCCTACAATTTTCCTTCCATTAAAATGAATGGGTGGAAAATCATGAGGCTCGCATGGGCAAGGCTCCAGACCAGGAAAGAGCATTCGGAAATCCGGCTCTCTTGTCTCCTCGAAAGATGTTACACGTTGCAAATCCAAGGGTTGTGGAGTAGAGCGTTATTTTCAAAATAATAACTTTTCGTCTAAAATCTACTTACAGATGCACTATGGAATCTCTTTTGAATCTCAACATGTTTGCCAGTTTCAGAGAATACTACAGAGGTTCTTAAATTCATACGACGTACTAGATCGGTCAAATACTTTGCCTGATGCTCCAATCGGTGCTCCCAGTGAGTAGTAGTGCATTCAAGAAACACCTGTTGGGGAATTGTGGGCCCACACAGCTTGATTTTTCTGTCCATTAATTTAAATGGTTGGAAAGCCAAGCCCTGCAATCCAGCAATTTCCATTTGCAACCAGGTTCAAGAGGACTGGTTAGATGTTTTTTTTTATTCGTTCATGAGATGTGGGCGTCGCTGGCGAGGCCAGCATTTATTGCCCATCCCTAATTGCCCTCGAGAAGGTGGTGGTGAGCCGCCTTCTTGAACCGCTGCAGTCCGTGTGGTGACGGTTCTCCCACAGTGCTGTTAGGAAGGGAGTTCCAGGATTTTGACCCAGTGACAATGAAGGAACGGCGATATATTTCCAAGTCGGGATGGTGTGTGACTTGGAGGGGAACGTGCAGGTGGTGTTGTTCCCATGTGCCTGCTGCTCTTGTCCTTCTAGGTGGTAGAGGTCGCGGGTTTGGGAGGTGCTGTTGAAGAAGCCTTGGCGAGTTGCTGCAGTGCATCCTGTGGATGGTACACACTGCAGCCACAGTGCGCCGGTGGTGAAGGGAGTGAATGTTTAGGGTGGTGGATGGGGTGCCAATCAAGCGGGCTGCTTTATCTTGGATGGTGTCGAGCTTCTTGAGTGTTGTTGGAGCTGCACTCATCCAAGCAAGTGGAGGGTATTCCATCACACTCCTGACTTGTGCCTTGTAGATGGTGGAAAGGCTTTGGGGAGTCAGGAGGTGAGTCACTCGCCGCAGAATACCCAGCCTCTGACCTGCTCTCGTAGCCACAGTATTTATATGGCTGGTCCAGTTAAGTTTCTGGTCAATGGTGACCCCCAGGATGTTGATGGTGGGGGATTCGGCGATGGTAATGCCGTTGAATGTCAAGGGGAGGGTGGTTAGACTCTCTCTTGTTGGAGATGGTCATTGCCTGGCACTTATCTGGCACGAATGTTACTTGCCACTTATGAGCCCAAGCCTGGATGTTGTCCAGGTCTTGCTGCATGCGGGCTCGGACTGCTTCATTATTTGGGGCGTTGCGAATGGAACTGAACACTGTGCAATCATCAGCGAACATTCCCATTTCTGACCTTATGATGGAGGGAAGGTCATTGATGAAGCAGCTGAAGATGGTTGGGCCTAGGACACTGCCCTGAGGAACTCCTGCAGCAATGTCCTGGGGCTGAGATGATTGGCCTCCAACAAGCACTACCGGTATTGACTCAATCTCCATGTAACCATCACCAATCTTCTACTGAGAGGTGGCCTTCAGCCCTAAATAAGGTCCCCCCTCCTTTGATGTAACTCATGCAGCAGGACCTCCAACTCTTAACATCAAAAAGAGCAGTGTTGTCCATGTCTCTGCTGTGCCATTGTGAACAATTAATCTACACTTCTGACAACGTCGCAAATTTGCTTTTTCTGGTGACCTGCAGCCCTTTAAGAGCTGCTCCCATTGCCAGATTTTGCAATCCGCAGCCTAGTGTGCTGCAGACTAAACTCTCTTTGCCTGTAGCCCAGCCAAATGAGGGCGTTGGTCTTACATCACAAACCAAAGTAGCATGCCCAGGTATGGACATAAATGCTCCTGCGCTTTGGGCAGAACAACCCCATTTTTCCCTCAACCACATGCCTCTATGTTATTCAGGGCCCCAGAAGCCCACCCACACAATGTCCCAGCCACATGCCTTCGCTCAAGGCTCATTCAAGCTAACTCATTCTTGATGATAAATTTGAACAAAACTATCTGGTTCAGTGGTTCTCAAGTATTTATTCACTGGAACCCAGAAAACTTGCAACCTCTCTTCAGCTGAGAATATTGATGGTGGTAAGTCTGCTAAAAGTGCCTCTCTCTCCTCCTTCATTCCTGCTTTCACTCTGCTCCTTCAGTTCTGTTTTGCTCTCTTTCTCTTCTTTCACTGTTTTGCGCTTTCCTTTTCCACTTCTCACTCTCCTACTTCACTTCTGTTTTTTTTCCTCTCCCCTCCCTCATTTCTGTTCCTTCCTCTCCTTTACTTTTGTTTCTCTTCCTCTATTGCTTTTCTCTCTCTCCCCTCTTCCTTCTCTACTTCTCTCTATTTCTTCTATTTCTCTCCTTTATTTCCATTTCAGTCTTGCTCTCCTCTGTTACTTCTTGCATCTGTTTCTCTCTTTCTCTCCTCCACTTCTAATTCTCATTCTCTCCTTCACTTTCATCTCTCTTCAACCCCCTCACTTTTGTTCCTCTCTCTCTCTCTCCCTCTCCCCGTTGTGTCGCTCATTTTCTTCTCTCTCCCCTCCCTCACTTTCATCTTTCTCTCTCCTCTCATTTTCATCATTCTCTCTCTTCCTTACGTCGTCCATCTCCTACTGACCACTCTCTCATTCCTCTTCCTCCCTCACTTTTATCTTCTTCTTTCACGGGGTGGGAGTTTAATTAGAGCCAGGGAGCAGGACTTTAATTAGTGTTGTAGGCAGGACTTTAATTAGAGCTGGGGGCAGAACTTTAATTCGAACCGGGGCAGGACTTTAACTAGAGCTGGGGGCAGGACTTTTGATTGGGGCCAGTTGGCAGAACATTAATTACAGCAGGCTGTTGAAATACAAATTGACATGCTCATTAAATGTTGGTGGGAACTGACTGACTGATCCATTGTGCCACTGCTCATTATAGCTAGCTGTTTCATGTGTAACTAATATGTATTATCATTGAAAGTTGTATTTGAATCTTAAATATAAAACCACAGTCAATTTATCTTCACACAACTAGAACTCTGGTGCCCAGACTGGAAGTAATTTCTCAGCACCATTTTCTAAATCAATGTATAGAAATTTTAAAAATTCAATGTGTCTGATTTATAACACAATAACTGAGCATTGCAATGCTACAGAATATTCTAAATAGACAAAAGTTTCAATAAAGCCATTATTGTAAAATTCTTGGTTGAAGGTCTCTACCTGATAATTCTGAGCCTGGTTCTGCTGCTGGCTGGCGGAATGGATGAACTACTTTGATATCCGCTGGAGGCAAAAAAGACGGTTTAGGGCTGATGGTAACTACATCTTTCCCAGTGTACTTGTTCGCTCGCCGAATAGTGGCAGTCTTCCAATCTGAGTAGTACATGTGCTCAGCAAAGAGGGACATTCCAAATGGCTGGTGACTGATCAGACAGAAGGAGACACAGAAAACCATGAGGGAAAAAATTGTGTTTTGTCTTCCTTGTTGAGTCATACAGTGCCAATTCCTTCTCATAAACTAGATCAAGACTACATTTCCTCCCTCATAAAATGCATTTTAGTACTAAAAGTAAGATTCTATACTCTAATGATTATCAACTGTAAGTATAATTATTCCTACTACAGGAGCTGGCAGCTACTTATTCATTTCTAAAGTAAGGAGAAAATAATTTTGCACTGGTTAAACAGTAGTGAATTGTTCCGTGCATTTGAAGCCTCCTCATAGGTGCATTGGTGTTACGGTTTTACCCAGCCCTGGTTGTTGTTATTTAGGTTTACGGTACACATTTGGTTAAATGACGTTTTGTGGTGAACTTTGTGTTCATCAAGGTGAAGAATATTAGTGCTGGGCACCCAGTGTCAACACTAAGCACTCAGTGTGTGTACAGTTAGATACAGAGCCAAGCTCCCTCTACTCTGCCCAAAACATGTGTTTCAGCCTTAAAGTGCACCAATGAGGCATTTTTGCACTCCGACACCAACCATCCTGTGGCCTCTCTAAGTGAGAGTGCCAATTAGTGCAAATTGGTGCCAAATTAAGGGCAGTTTTGTGGTGTGAGCCCATGTCCCCATGGAACTGAACTAAGACACATTTCATTTCATAGTTTCCTTTGAACCAACAGACAGAAGAGACTTTCATCCACCAATCTAGACTGGATTTAAACTCTGGTCCCAGGATCCAATGTAGGTCAGCAAGCTCAGGGATGATGGGTAAGCAGGACTTGGTGTGGGTTAGGATACGGGCAGTAGAGTTTTGGATGAGCTCAAATTTATGGAGGGCGGAAGATGCGAGTCTAGCCAGGAGAGCATAATTTCTCTTCACTTTCTTCACTATAGAGACTAACAAATCTAACATAACGGCAGTGAACCCACAGTTTTCTGATACAGACTGGCGGCAGGTAAAGTACCTCATTCTAGGCGAGAACTCAGAGAACCTATATGATAATATAAACCTTTGTAATTTATAACTAATCATTTTTTTTTATTTTGGGCTAAATATTCTGTTACAGAAAAAGATTCACTTTCAATAAACAAAAGTTACTTAAAATTATTGGACCTGAAATTTGTGGGGCTCCCCCGTTCACCTGCTGTAACTCTGGTGGAAGACTGACAGAACCCCCTCAATAAACAGCAGAGTAACTGGGTTATGCCAGGTCTCTGCCATATTTTTTAGGGGTTCCACTGGATCCCTGGCAGAGTTATCGCAGGAGACTGAGAAAGCTCAATTGTGAATTTTAAATCTGGGATTGATAGATTTTTGTTAACCAAGAGTATTAGGGGATATGTGGCTAGGGCGGATATATGGAGTTAGGTCACAGAACAACCATGATCTCATTGAATGGCGGAACATGCTCAAGGGGCTAAATGCCACTGCCACTTGTTGCCTCCTGTTATGCGCCACCTATACCTGCAAGAAAGCTGGACGTGTGTCAGTGAGTATCCTGCAGGATGTTTGGGTGATGTGCCTGTCATGCTTGAATAGCTGCCAGTGTGTGTGACCTGTGAGTTGTAGGAGTGCGGCTTGCAACAGTGGTAATGTGTGAGGGTGAGAGGACGCATCTGATTGGAAGAGTTGAGTACTGATGGAAAGAGTTTGTTGGTATGAGGGTGAAGGGGGGGTGTAGTGTGTGGAGCAGTGGATGTGGCCAATGATGTAGTTGGTAGGAGATGCCACTTGACAGTTGACCTCACTCACTTTGACCACTCGTGTCAAAGCATTGAACTTCTTCCTGCACTGCATCTATGTTCGTGATGCTGTGTACCTGGCATTGACTTTGTCCCCTACTGCCTCTTGAGCATACGTCTGGGGGGGGCTCTTGCCCCTCTGCGGATATAGGATGTCCCTCCTTCTGTCCACCTCTTCCACCAAGGCCTCTAGTGCATCATCAGAGAACCTTGGTGCATGCTCTCTCGCAGGCCTGGTACAATCTCAGATCGGCAGATTGGTGAGGTCTAGCGTGCAGATTGGAGGATGTGGGATTTAGTAGTGTGCAACCTTTATTCAATGTTTTAAAATAACTCAACAGTTTATAAACATAGGGACGGGACCTGCATCTGTGCTTTATGTGTGTGATGTCTGATCTCCGTTCGGACGCCGTGTGGACCCATATCTTATTTTTTGCAAATAAGAGGTGCAGCTGCCTTTAAGAGGTGCTAGCCACTCACATGATATCTGGGTCCACCTGCTAGTGAGAATCATAGAAAGGTTACAGCATGGAAGGAGGCCATTCGGCCCATCGAGTTCGTGCTGGCTCTATGCAAGAGTAATCCAGCTAGTTCCACTCCCCGTCCTATCCCCATAGCCCTGCAAATCTTTTACTTTCAAGTACCTATCCAGTTCCCTTTTGAAGGCCATGATTGAATCTGCCTCCACCACCCCCTCAGGCAGTGCATTCCAGATCATAACCTGCTGTGTAAAAAAGTTTTTCCTCATGTCACCTTTGGTTCTTTTGCCATTCACCTTAAGGGTCCTCTGGTTCTTGATCCTTCTGCCAATGGGAACAGTTTCCCTCTATCTACTCTGTCTACACTCTTCATGATTTTGAACACCTCTATCAAATCTCCTCTCAAGCTTCTCTGTTCCAAGGAGAACAACCCCAGCTTCTCCAGTCTATCCACATAACTAAAGTCCCTCATCCCTAGAATCATTCCAGTAAATCTCTTCTGCGCCCTCTCTAAGGTCTTCACATCTTTCCTGAAGTGTGATGCCCAGAACTGGACACAATACTCCAGTTGTGGCCGAACCAGTGTTTTATAAAAGTTCATCATGACTTCCATACTTTTGTACTCAATGCCTCTATTTATAAAGCCCAGGAACCCTTATGCTTTTTTAACTGCTTTCTCAACCTGCCCTGCCACCTTCAACAATATGTGCACATATACCTCTGGATCTCTCTGTTCCTTTACCCCTTTTAGAATTGTGCCCTCTAGTTTATATTGCCTCTCCTCATTCTTCCTATCGAAATGTATCACTTCGCATTTTTCTGCATTAAATTTCATCTGCCACGTGTTCACCCATGCCACCAGCCTGTCCATGTCCTCTTGAAGTCTGTCACTATTCTCCTCACTGTTCACTACCCTTCCAAGTTTCATGTCATCTGCAAATTTTGAAATTGTGCCATATACACCCAAGTCCAAGTCATTAATATATATCAAGAAAAGCAGTGGTCCCAGCACCGACCCCTGGGGAACACCAGTGTAAACCTCCCTCCAGTCCAAAAAACAAGCGTTCACCACTACTCTCTGTTTCCTGACACTTAGCCAATTCTAGGCCGCAATCTTGATGACAAGCCTACCATGCGGTACTTTATCAAACGGTTTTTGAAAGTCCATATACACCACATCAACTGCATTGCCCTCATCTACCCTCTCTGTTACCTCATCAAAAAACTCTATCAGGTTAGTTAAACACGATTTGCCTTTAACGAATCCTTACTGGCTTTCCCTAATCAATCCACATTCGTCCAAGTGACTGTTAATTCTGTCTCGGATTATTGTTTCCAAAAGTTTCCCCGCCCCTGAGGTTAAACTGACTGGCCTATAGTTGCTGGGTTTATCCTTACACCCTTTTTTGAACAAGGGTGGATCATTTGCAATTCTCCAGTCCTCTGGCACCACCCCCGTATCTAAGGATGATTGGAAGATTATGGCCAGTACCTCCGCAATTTCCACCCTTACTTCCCTCAGCAACCTAGGATGCATCCCATCCAGTCAGGGTGATTTATCTACTTTAAGTACAGGCAGCCTTTCTAGTATCTCCTCTTTATCAATTTTTAGCCTATCCAGTATCTCAACTATATCTTCCTTTACTAAGACTCTGGCAGCATCTTCTTCCTTGGTAAAGACAGATGCAAAGTACTCATTTAGTACCTCGGCCGTGTCCTCTTCCTTCATGAGTAGATCTTTATGGTCCCTAATCAGCCACACCCCTCCTCTTACTACCCGTTTACTATTTATATGCCTGTAGAAGACTTTTGGATTCCCTTTTATGTTAGCCGCCAGTCTAGTCTCATACTCCCTCTTTGCCCCTCTTATTTCGTTTTTCACATCCCCTCTGAACTTTCTATATTCTGCCTGGTTCTCACTTGTATTATCAACCTGACATCTGGTCATACGCCCCTTTTTTCCACTTCATCTTACTCTCCATCTCTTTCGTCATCCAGGGAGCTCTGGCTTTGGTTGCCCTACCTTTCTCCCTCCACTTTCTCAACCTGCCCTGTCACCTTCAACGATTTGTGCACATATACCCCCAGGTCTCTCTGTTCTTGCATCCCCTTTACAATTCTATCCTTTAATTTATATTGTCTCTCCTCGGTCTACCTACCAAAATGTATCACTTCGCACTTCTCTGCGTTAAATTTCATCTGCCACGTATCCGTCCATTCCACCTGCCTGAACCATCTCCTCTTTAAAGGCCGCCCACTGTTCAATTACAGTTTTACCTGCCAATCTTTGATTCCAATTTACCCGGGCCAGGTCTGTTGTCATCCCATTGAAATTGGCCCTCCTCCAATTGAGTATTTTTACTATAGAGTGGTCCGTGTCCTTTTCCATAGCTATTCTAAACCTTATGATACTATGATCGCTGCTCTATAAATGCTCTCTCACTGACACTTGCTCCACTTGGCTCGCCTCATTCCCTAGAACCAATTCCTTGGTTGGTAAAAGAAGTTGCTAAACAATGCAGGTAGGCCTGGCTGCTCGCGCTGGAATCAGGTAAATGAGCAGGCTGCACGAATCTCATCTGCTGCCTGCATCAGAATGACCGGGCACAGGTTAATCGCGCACCGCAACCCCTCCGCCAGGATTTGAGGGTTTTCGAATTTAACCCCCCAAGCGATCAGGAATTTGAATTGTACAAGCATAGTCATATTGATCTATCTAAAAATGAGGCAGATATGTAAAAAAGAATGTTATGACTAACTGTAATTGGCATTGTTTATTGAACCTTGGTTAAACTTTAACTGTAGTAATCAGTCGCTGTGCAATTTTTTTTGTTAAAACATTACAAGTGGATACCAGCACAACAGTCTTTTAAAACAGTACAAGCAGATACAAAAACAGCAGTCTTTCCTCAGAATTTGCTACAAATTACATCACTTCAGTGTATGGAAAGAAACTACTGTAGAAGCAGTGCACAGGAAAGAATTTTAATCCATGTAGCCTAAAAGTGATGCTGTGTGATATTACTGGATAGATATTGCATTGGTTTCTATTCTAATGGAGTCATTAACCCATTTAAAATAAACAGGTTAATGCCTCCACTTATACAGCAGGCAATATATTTTCACATCAATGGTCATATTGCAAAAACTAATACATAGGCTAATAAATATTCAATAAAGTCCACAGATTTAATATAACTTTGATGATTGTCTCTGCTCATTACAGGTGCACCAGAGTAAAAATGGTGTTGAAATGGAGGAGAGATATTTGACAACCATACATCAATTCAAAATCATAGAATCATAGAATGGTTACAGTACCAAAGGAGGCCATTCAGCCCATCAAGCCCATGCCAGCTCTTTGCAAGAGCAATCCAACTAGTCCCAGCTTCTCCAGTCTATCCATGTAACTGAAGTCCCTCATCATTGGAACCATTCTAGTAAATCATTTCTGCACCCTCCCCAAGGCTTCACATCCTTCCTAAAGTGCGGTGCCCAGAATTGGACACAATACTCCAGCTGTGGCCAAACCAGTGTTTTATAAACGTTCTTCATAACTTCCTTGCTTTTTTACTCTATGCCTCTATTTATAAAGCCCAGGATCCTGAATGCTTTTTTAACCGCTTTCTCAACCTGCCCTGCTACCTTCAACGATTTGTGCACATATAACCCCAGGTCTCTCTGTTCCTGCACCCCCTTTAGAATTCTACCCTTTAGTTTATATTGTCTCTCCTCGTTCTACCTACCAAAATGTATCACTTTGCACTTCTCTGCGTGAAATTTCATCTGCCACGTGTCCGCCCATTCCACCAGCCTGTCTATGTCCTCTTGAAGTCAATTACTCTCCTCCTTACTGTTCACTGCACTTCCAAATTTTGTGTCATCTGCAAATTTTGAAGTTGTGCCCAAAACACCCAAGTCCAAGTTATTAACATATATCAAAAATAGCAGTGGTCCTAGTACCGACCCCTGGGGAACACCACTGTACACCTTCATCCAGTCCGAAAAACAACAAATAAAAGAGCAAAAGTGGGGAGTTGCTCATGGGGTGCAAAAATAAACGTGATTTTTTTTCATGACACTTACTGCATTGATTGTTTGATGATGTGAGCTGAATCTCCATTGTAATCACATGACCCAATGCTGTTAGAGATATTCTCAGCATCATTTTGAACCCAGAAGAGCCGCTTGTCGATAAAATCCAGAGTTAAAGTCTTTACTTTTTTGGTGGTCTTGAAAATGGTGACAGCTTCGGTAGCATTTAGAGTTGCACGGTGAATGCTTGGAACAGAACCGTCTGAAGCCCAAAACATATACCTTGGAATAAGATTATGCAGTTTGGATTAATTATCACAGTAATGATATAAAGCTTTCTCTGGGGACTTGACAGTTTGCCAGGATAGCTTTTTCTTGACATTGTAGTTGTTGTTAAGCTAACTTAAGGGTTAAGTCATGGCAGGAGATCCCAGACCCGTGTCATGTTCCTCTTGTGGGATGTGGGAATTCAGGGATCCTTCCTGTGTCCCTGGTTCCTTCACCTGCGGGAAGTGTGTCCAGCTGCAGCTACTGTCTGACCGCTTGACGGCTCTGGAGCTACGGATGGACTCACTTTGGAGCATCCGCGATGCTGAGAAAGTCGTGGATAGCACGTTCAGTGAGTTGGTCACACCGCAGATAAAAATTACTGAGGGAGATAGTGAATGGGTGACCAACAGACAGAGGAAGAGCAGGAAGGCAGTGCAGGGGTCCCCTGCGGTCATCTCCCTCCAAAACAGGTGTACCGTTTTGGATACTGTTGGGGGAGATGGCTCACCAGGGGAAGGTGACAGCGGCCAGGTTCATGGCACCGTGGCTGGCTCTGCTGCACAGGAGGGCAGGAAAAAGAATGGCAGAGCTATAGTGATAGGGGACTCGATTGTAAGGGGAATAGACAGGCGTTTCTGCGGACGCAACCGAGACTCCAGGATGGTATGTTGCCTCCCTGGTGCAAGGGTCAGGGATGTCTCGGAGCGGCTGCAGGACATTCTGGAGGGGGAGGGTGAACAGCCAGTTGTCGTGGTGCATATAGGTACCAACGATATAGGTAAAAAACAGGATGAGGTCCTACAAGCTGAATTTAGGGAGTTAGGAGTTAAACTAAAAAGTAGGACCTCAAAGGTAGTAATCTCAGGATTGCTATCAGTGCCACGGGCTAGTCAGAGTAGGAATGACAGGATAGCTAGGATGAATACGTGGCTTGAGAGATGGTGCAAGAGGGAGGGATTCAAATTCCTGGGCCATTGGAACTGGTTCTGGGGGAGGTGAGACCAGTACAAATTGGACGGTCTGCATCTGGGGAGGACTGGAACCAATGTCCTAGGGGGAGTGTTTGCTAGTGCTGTTGGGGAGGGTTTAAACTAATGTGGCAGGGGGATGGGAACCGATGCAGGAAGTCAGTGGGAAGTAAAGTGGTGACAGAAACAAAAGGCAGTAAGGGAGAGTGTACAAAACATGACCGGACAGATGGTCTGAGAAAGCAGGGCAAAGACCAAGGGAAGTCTAGATTAAACTGCATTTATTTCAATGCAAGAAGTCTGATGGGCAAGGCAGATGAACTCAGGGCATGGATGGGTACATGGGACTGGGATGTTATAGCTATTACTGAAACATGGCTAAGGGAGGGGCAGGACTGGCAGCTCAATGTTCCAGGGTACAGATGCTATAGGAAAGATAGAGCAGGAGGTAAGAGAGGAGGGGGAGTTGCGTTCTTGATTAGGGAGAACATCACGGCAGTAGTGAGAGGGGATATATCCGAGGGTTCGCCCACTGAGTCTATATGGGTAGAACTGAAAAATAAGAAGGGAGAGATCACTTTGATAGGATTGTACTACAGACCCCCAAATAGTCAACGGGAAATTGAGGAGCAAATATGTAAGGAGATTACAGACAGCTGCAAGAAAAATAGGGTGGTAATAGTAGGGGACTTTAACTTTCCCAACATTGACTGGGACAGCCATAGCATTAGGGGCTTGGATGGAGAGAAATTTGTTGAGTGTATTCAGGAGGAATTTCTCATTCAGTATGTGGATGGCCCGACTAGAGAGGGGGAAAAACTTGACCTCCTCTTGAGAAATAAGGAAGGGCAGGTGACAGAAGTGTTAGTGAGGGATCACTTTGGGACCAGTGATCATAATTCCATTAGTTTTAAGATAGCTATGGAGAATGATAGGTCTGGCCCAAAAGTTAAAATTCTAAATTGGGGAAAGGCCAATTTTGATGGTATTAGACAGGAACTTTCAGAAGTTGATTGGGAGAGTCTGTTGGCAGGCAAAGGGACGTCTGGTAAGTGGGAGGCTTTCAAAAGTGTGTTAACCAGGGTTCAGAGCAAGCACATTCCTTATAAAGTGAAGGGCAAGGCTGGTAGAAGTAGGGAACCTTGGATGACTCGGGAGATTGAGGCCCTAGTCAAAAAGAAGAAGGAGGCATATGACATGCATAGGCAGCTGGGATCAAGTGGATCCCTTGAAGAGTATAGAGATTGCCGGAGTAGAGTTAAGAGAGAAATCAGGAGGGCAAAAAGGGGACATGAGATTGCTTTGGCAGATAAGGCAAAGGAGAATCCAAAGAGCTTCTACAAATACATAAAGGGCAAAAGAGTAACTAGGGAGAGAGTAGGGCCTCTTAAGGATCAACAAGGTCATCTATGTGCGGAACCACAAAAGATGGGTGAGATCCTAAATGAATATTTCACATCGGTATTTACGGTTGAGAAAGGCATGGATGTTAGGGAACTTGGGGAAATAAATAGTGATGTCTTGAGGAGTGTACATATTACAGAGAGGGAGGTGCTGGAAGTCTTAACGCGCATCAAGGTAGATAAATCTCCGGAACCTGATGAAATGTATCCCAGGACGTTATGGGAGGTTAGGGAGGAAATTACGGGTCCCCTAGCAGAGATATTTGAATCATCCACCGCTACAGGTGAGGTGCCTGAAGATTGGAGGGTAGCAAATGTTGTGCCTTTGTTTAAGAAGTGCGGCAGAGAAAAGCCTGGGAACTACAGACCGGTGAGCCTGACATCTGTAGTGGGTAAGTTGTTAGAGGGTATTCTGAGAGACAGGATCTGCAGGCATTTGGAGAGGCAGGGACTGATTAGGAACAGTCAGCATGGTTTTGTGAGAGGAAAATCATGTCTCACGAATTTGATTGAGTTTTTTGAAGGGGTAACCAAGAAGATAGATGAGGGCTGTGCAGTAGACGTGGTCTACATGGACTTTAGCAAAGCCTTTGACAAGGCACCGCATGGTAGGTTGTTACATAAGTTTAAATCTCACGGGATCCAAGGTGAGGTAGCCAATTGGATACAAAATTGGATTGACGACAGAAGACAGAGGGTGGTTGTAGAGGGTTGTTTTTCAAACTGGAGGCCTGTGACCAGCGGTGTGCCTCAGGGATCGGTGCTGGGTCCGCTGTTATTTGTTATTTATATTAATGATTTGGATGAGAATTTAGGAGGCATGGTTAGTAAGTTTGCAGATGACACCAAGATTGGTGGCATTGTGGACAGTGAAGAAGGTTATCTAGGATTGCAACGGGATCTTGATAAATTGGGCCAGTGGGCCGATGAATGGCAGATGGAGTTTAATTTAGATAAATGTGAGGTGATGCATTTTGGTAGATCGAATCGGGCCAGGACCTAATCCGTAAATGGTAGGGCATTGGGGAGAGTTATAGAACAAAGAGATCTAGGAGTACAGGTTCATAGCTCCTTGAAAGTGGAGTCACAAGTGGATAGGGTGGTGAAGAAGGCATTCAGCATGCTTGGTTTCATTGGTCTGAACATTGAATACAGGAGTTGGGATGTCTTGTTGAAGTTGTACAAGACATTAGTAAGGCCACACTTGGAATACTGTGTACAGTTCTGGTCACCCTATTGTAGAAAGGATATTATTAAACTAGAAAGAGTGCAGAAAAGATTTACTAGGATGCTACCAGGACTTGATGGTTTGACTTATAGGGAGAGGTTGGATAGACTGAGTCTTTTTTCTCTGGAGAGTAGGAGGTTAAGGGGTGATCTTATAGAAGTCTATAAAATAATGAGGGGCATAGATAAGGTAGATAGTCAAAATCTTTTCCCAAAGGTAGGGGAGTCTATAACGAGGGGACATAGATTTAAGGTGAGAGGGGAGAGATACAAAAGGGTCCAGAGGGGCAATTTTTTCACTCAAAGGGTGGTGAGTGTCTGGAACGAGCTGCCAGAGGCAGTAGTGGAGGCGGGTACAATTTTGTCTTTTAAAAAGCATTTGGACAGTTACATGGGTAAGATGGGTATAGAGGGATATGGGCCAAGTGCAGGCAATTGGGACTAGCTTAGTGGTATAAACTGGGCGACATGGACATGTTGGGCCGAAGGGCCTTTTTCCATGTTGTAAACTTCTATGATTCTATGATTCTATGAAGGCATAAGCATTGTGAAAGAAAGGAAGAAGTTGCATTTATATAGTGCCTTTCATGTCCTTAGAATATCACAAGTGCTTTACAGCCAAAGTGTTGCTTTGTAGGTAAACACGTGCAAGGCCTACAAACAGCAATGAGATAAATGACCAGCTAATCTAATTTTGATGGTATTTCTTGAGGGATAAATTTTGGCCAGAACACGAGAGAACTCCCTGGTCTTCTTTGAATAACTATAGTATCATAGTAGTTACAACAGAGGAGGAGGCCATTCGGCCCATCGTGCCTGTGCCGGTACTTTGAAAGAGCTATACTATTAGTCCCATTCCCCTGCTCATTTCCTTTTTGAAAGTTACTATTGAATCCGCTTCTACCACCCTTTCAGGCAGTGCATTCCAGACCATTACAACTCGCTGCGTAAAAAATGTTTCCTCATGTCGCCTCTGGCTCTTTTGCCAATCACCTTAAATCTGTATCCTTTGGTTGATGACCTGTCTGCACGGGAAACAGTTTCTCCTTATTTACTCTGTCAAATAATGCCATGGGATCTTTTACATCCACCTGAGAGGACAGACAGGGCCTTATATAACGAAAAATAATAGGATAATCTGAAAGGGAAAATTTAAGGCCAAAAGCAGAAAAAGAGAATAAAAATAATATCAGATACAAACAATGAAAGGAAAAACAAGGAAGTTGATAGTGAGTTGTGTTTATTCTGAAGCTGCAACCCTCTGCCACAGAAAGAAGGAGAAATGTTAAGGATCAGACCAGCTGAGAAGAGGTTAAACACAAAAACGTATGTGTCAAGTCTTCACTGTGGAATCCCAGTAACTCCACAGCTGGTATGTGATCTCACTTTAGTTTGAAAGAATCAGCTCCCAGACGAGAAAATCATTACAGTAGGGAGGTTTGACATTCCTCTGATAGCCCTTTTGATCATGACTATTTAAAGCACCTTTGAAAAAAATCTAATGGTCTGGAATTTCCATGGGATTCTCCTGATCTCCTGCCATTACTTTAGCTGGAGTCCTGGAGAAAGAATGTAAATAGCCGTTTTTAGTCCTTGACACAATTTCCATGCAAATTGGGTTTTTTCTTTTTTGAACTTTCCCCCCCACCACCCCCACCCCATCCCCAGCTCTTCATTTTGTAATATTTTGGTGTCAAGATGCAGTGGGGTAGATTTTCAACTTGGTGCCTGGGCATAAAACTGGCACCAAGAATCAGTCGCCCGACTATCATATCCATTGATTTTGCAGGCGATGCACAAAGCTATTGTTGCTCCTGGACGGCAAGTTGAAAATGTACCCCAGAATAGTAGAGTTGGGAATGGAACACTTTTTCTCTTTAAGTATTTCAGTATCAGCATCAACAAATAAACCAGGTCAGATATAGCATAGGATAAATGAGGGTAATGTTTCCTCTTTATTGCCCAAAACTATTGGATGATATTTCCATTTCCAACATTAACTATCCTGTGGGCGTTCTGAGTTGGATTGTCAATCACTGACAAATTGTAGCTGCTTTGTGCTGATACCCGGTGCCCACCTGAAACTGCCGAAACTCATTTCCTTAAGGACTCTTCTGGCCAGCAGGGAGAAGAGGCTTTCATACCCACCATCATTCTGGGCTGGTTTCAAATCCAAGTCCCCAAGCATGAAAAGACAGTGTGCTACTCCATTGTCTCACCCAGCCCCCAATAAGTAAAATTAATCACCAAAAAAACCAAAGGCTCCACAAATCAGGTGTACTGACCTGATTCTCTGATCTGCATTCTCGCCGAGGGAGGCTCTCAAAAAAAAATGTACTCTTATTTGCTGACTTTGTTTCAAAACTTTTATTCAAACATTTATACTTAACAGGGCCAATTTTCTGAATGCCTACACCTGACGCAGAGCCTCACCTAATTTTCTGCTTGGGATTGCACATTTGGAAAATTGGTCTTTAAATCTGGATAGCGAAAAAGAATAAACCAAAGTCCTACCCTTGCTCTGGATCGACTGCTATGACAGTAGGAAAAGTCACTTCTTTCAGCAGGATCTTGGAATTCTTCCCACCTAAGTGCGACATTTCAATGGTTCCTTTCTTTTGATTGGTCCAGATGATGGTGTTGTGTAACCAATCCACAGCAAACCCCAAAACACCTTCCCCTACAGACCGTACACTCTGTGATGCAAATAGGATAGGTTCATTATTCCTTGTTGTTTTCTTGAAAAGAAACAGTGAAACAGATTAAATTATAACAATGTATCTTAATTGGAATTTAGTCCCAACTGATGTATCATTAGTCAGCTGTCTCTTTATAATGGAAAACTTCCTTCTTTATAAAATTGGGCATTAATTCACAACAAATATCAATCCAGAAGTTACAAAAAAAAAGCAGATTTTTTCCAGCTAAGAATCTTTGGCATATACAGTTGAGATAATGGGACATGTGCTATGATAGTATTTTAAGAACCATTACTGAATCATTGTTGCAATTTTTGATTGTGAGTATTAGGAGCAGGATAGAGTTAATGTGGGGTGAAATTGGTTTTCGGTGAAAGTGCGAAACAGGCGGTAGCAATTGGCATCACGTTTTACACCGCGCCCAGCCGTTTTACACAGGCTGCCCGTTTCGGGTTTTCGCTGAAGAACAATTTTACCCCCAGTGTCTCTTTAAAATGGATTTTCTACACTTCTAAGGAGTAACATAACAGGTTTGTGCTCCCAGTGTAGAACCTTACCAGCTAGGAGCACATATCAGAAATTTAAGCATGTACCTACCAAGGTGTTTGGGCCATTCATGTTAATGAATGGAAAACCAATAGCATATACTCAAAATTGTTGATCTGCAGTCCCAGCACAACTCATAAAATGACCCTTCTAAAGTACAAAATAACTGCATCCAAAATCTGAATGTCAAATTCACAACTAGTTGCTGTTATAGTTGCATAACATTTTGTTATTTTTATCCAATGCAATTTATGTTTCATTTTTCTTTCAATTTTCTTTTATTTCTATTCCTTTCTACCATTTCTTATAGTTCAGTTCGGTTGCTTTCAATTTCTTTTACCATTTCCACCTTTGTTCTTTTCTTGCTCCCCTCCCCACTTTGTATATAGGGGCCGACTATGCAGTCTTGAGTTTGTGAGGTCAGGTCATTTAACTGATTAGCATATACTTCATGTGTACATAAGCTGGGGTGCGGGGAGCACGCTGATGGAGGGGAGAGGATGTGAGATGTAATCCAGTACCTCTTCAGACTGCTAGGAACATTTAAAGGGACAGCCACTTTACTGTTAAAGGAGCAAAAATACTTTAAATTTTAAAAATATTTGTCAGCCTCTTCAAAAGAGGGAAAGATGCTGTGGATGTGAACAGTTGCAGGCCGAAAAGCAAGCAAAGGTAAAACATAAGTGGAAAGACAAAACAGAGACTGTGGGCAAATGTTGGAGCAATGCTACACCTGACCCCATGTTTGATAACTGGCAAAGTAGCTGTGTTGCTGTATGAGGAGAATGTGAAGAGGGTTGCCCTGTTTGGCACACCAAGGCATCATTCCGACAAAACAGCAGTGTGCCATGCCTGGCAGGAGGTAGCGGCCAGCCTCAAAGTGTAGAGAAGTCCTGCAGGACTCAGGAACAGATGTTGGAGAAGATGACACACATTAAGGAATCTGGCAAGCAAGACTACCATACAGTACCATGTACCAGGTAGATGGCCCAAGATTGCTTGTCATGAAAGTTTGCCTGTCAACCTATTCCACACTTACTGCTTGCCTATGCGAAGCTGTCACGTGACCTTACAGTTCTTTTGTTGCATCTCATACCTAGCCATACTTCAGTGGAGCACACACTCAAGCTGCGACTTGGAATTGAAAATCTCGCCACACTCACATATTACATGCATCAAAACACTGTAACATAAACATGGTCACTTACTGAAGCCCAGGGTAGATTTCAGGCTGGGCATATAGCAACCATCTGTGACCCCTGTAATGCGGGAAATGCATCAGTGTGTTTACACTGGGCAGCCATGCCATGTGATGCAGCGGTAAAGGAGGTGAAAGTACTGGCCATGCTGACCGACACATATGTTTTTGCATGTGTGAGAAGCACGTCAGCTGATA
The DNA here is from genome assembly GCF_035084215.1 of Heptranchias perlo. NCBI lineage: Eukaryota > Metazoa > Chordata > Chondrichthyes > Hexanchiformes > Hexanchidae > Heptranchias > Heptranchias perlo. The sequence goes on from NC_090325.1 coordinate 130,909,177, forward strand.
TCGCAGTGCTAGCTGGCAATGAGCCACAGTTGAAGGTTGTAATAACCTTGCCAACCTGTGGCAGTGCTTTCCCTATGTTGTAAGTTGGCTGCCAGTGGCCTTGCTGCAGAATGGTAAAAATCTGCAACTTGCTCCCTCGACCTGGAGCAAGCTGAGCCAATTGTTCTCACTGATTGGCAGGTTGGTGTGCCAAGGTCTGCAAATATGGGCTGGTGCTTGCTGGTTTCTCTGGAATGCCTTCTTTCATTATGTATCACCTTAATCATGAAATTCTGTATTTGAATCAATTTAAACAATTTAAAAGTCATCTTAAGGTGTGAAAAGGATAACCCTCAAAAAAAGGTTCCCCAAAAATATTTTTTTTCAGAAATATGAAAAAGCATCCAATAAAAACTTTTCAAAATAACTCAGACTATGCCACTTTAAGAGCTCCTGTGCCCACAAAGCTTCCCATACTCGCATTCTAAATGGACGTACCAAGAGAAAAAGAGCAATGCTGAGACAAATCCTTCAGGATTGTGCTAGGTGCTCATTTGTATGTTTTTGCATCAAATCTGGGGCCTTGGGTACGACATGGGTTAAGCACTCTGGCACACAAAATGCAGCAGATCAAGAAATAGTAACTCAGCAGGAAATGGGTGCAGAACCTTCTCTCCCAGCTCTGTGATCCCCTGCACACCTGCTCTTACAGCACCTCAGTATCTGTCCCAGACTGTCTAATCTCTGAAAGGCTTAGAGGGAAAGTGGACAGTCACGTAAAAGAGCACATTCAAGCTTCAAAATTATATCAAAGGTTACCCTATTCATTGGAAAAATTAATTTCTCTTGTTTACCTGCTTTTCAGTGTAGATGTTTTATGCAGTGTAGACTTCTTGAAGATAAGTTTAATTATTAATTTCACTGATAAGTATAACACACATGCCTTTCTCAGTTTCATCAAATGTAAAATCAGCCAACTAACATTTGTTTTTCTGACCAATAAAGGTTAGTCCAAATCCATAGACCTCAATGTTTGACTAAATTTCAATCAGTGGAATGACCATAAATTTCATCTGAAGAGTATAACACAATCTGAACGTGACTAAAAATTGCAAGAATGAAGGATAAAGCCTTCAGTGCTGTGTACCTACCTCTCTTTTTGTGCCATTTATAAAGGCACTTTGTATCAGTCCTTTTTCTGTATCTGCCCAGTAGATTCTTTCATTCCTGTAGTGGAAGTCCAAAAGGACTGATATCCCAGAATTGGTCACGAGCCTCTGGTGGTTAGTTCCCTCTCTGTCAATCTTGAATATTGCATTACCATGGCTGAAGATGAGGTATGGAGGTGGAGCTTAAAGAAATTAAAAGCAAATAAATGTCTGAACTGGACCTGATCAGAGACACAATGGAGCCTGGAAATTACTGTTAACATTAATAGCAATGCCTCCATTATTTGGGGTTACTGAGCAGTAATAGTCAAAATACAGACTGGTGCACATTTCCTAATCGTTTATCACCGTGTAGAATTGCTGTTTGGAGTAAGTAGCTTCCATACATCACTACATTGAAGAGAAAAATTAGGCTAGGCTATCACTGCCATAACGGGTACTCAAAGTAAATGTGTATCATATTATAAAGCTAATCCACTGTAGGTGGCATTCCGACTGCCCATATAAGGGTACAGTAGCCTAGTGATTATGGTACTAGACTAACAACCTGGAGATTGTGAGTTCAAATCCTAATGTGGTCAAATTGAAGTTAATAAATGTAGTAATTTGTGGGCTCGTGCCAGGAAAAAATGACCAGTGAAAGCTACTCGAGTCATAAAAACTCAATTGGTTCACTAATGTCCTTCAGGAAAAGGAACCTAGTCTGGCCTAAATGTGATTCCACTGCCACACTATGTGGTTGACTCTTAATGCTCTATGGGCATCTAGGGATTGGCGATTAATGTGGCCTGACTGGTGTTGCCTATATCCCAAGAACAAATTTTTAGAATCAATCAGACATTGCAGCAGAAGCAGGATACTGCTTGTTGGGTAAAATGCTGCATTGTTGATACCAAACTCCCACTACCATGGATTCTGCATTTAGAGCTCCCCAGTTGAAGTGTCCTCAGATCCTGCAGTTGGCTGAGGATGACCGGCAAAAACACGACTGCCAAAGATATCAGATGACATGCAAGGCATACTGTCTGGTCACATCGCTAAGCTACTGATTCATTCCAGCCAGCTACTTGTGAATGATACAAGAGCAGTGCTTTAGGAGTCAGTGACAGAGCTGTGTCATCTTCTTCAGGAACATCTCCAGACATGATCTAGCATCTGTATTGCACTGGCAATGGCTGTCTGTACACATGGCACTCAACTTTTAAGCCTCTTTAAGCCTCTGACTCCTCCCAGGATAGGACTGGGACATCTGCAATGTCAGCTGGTTTGCTGTATACAGATATATCAAGTCACAGATGGATTATTTAGCAACACCTTCATCACATTTTCCACTGATGAGCCACAGCTGCATGAGTGGGGTGCACATTCGGGAGAAATTGATCCTCATTGCGTCTGTTTTCCGAATTGAAAACGGGGACAAAAGGACCAATTTCGGAGCACAACGTCCCTCGTCTGATCTGAACCTGTCTTATGGGGCTGCCATATTGGTAAAGGTGGTGTTTCAGGCATCCCTGGCGATTGTCTGAAACATGCACTTGGCCTCTTGCCTCACGCCAGTTTAAGGACCCCCTCAGCAAAATTTGTCAGCGCTGAGCGAAGCATGCGCGGACATGCTCCTTTCAGGTTTTCATGTGCTTGCTATGGCCTAACAACAAAAAAGTATGTTTTTGAAATTTAACTTAATTTCATGTGGAGCCAGAAGGAGCAGGAGTGCTCCACAACACTCCTGAGGGCCGCTTCCGGCTTGCCATCAACCTCTTCCAATACTCATTCCCCACACCCCCCACCCCCCTGTAATGTGGTGACCAGAATTGTATGCAGTACACTAGCTATGGCCCAACTAGTGTTCTATACAGTACTAGCATAAACTCCCTGCTCTTATAGTCTATGCCTCGGCTAATAAAGGAAAGTATCGTGTATGCCTTCTTAACCACATTATCTACAAGTCCTGCTACCTTCAGGGATCTGTGGACATGCACTCCAAGGTCCCTCTGTTCCACTACACCTCTCAGTATCCTCCCATTTATTGTGTATTCCCTTGCCTTGTTTGCCGTCCCCAAAGATGTGATTGTACTAGAGAGGGTACAGAGGAGATTTACGAGGATGTTGCCAGGGCTGGAGAATTTTAGCTATGAGCAAAAAGTGGACAGGCTGGGGTTGTTTTCTTTGGAACAGAGGAGGCTGAGGGGAGATTTAATTGAGGTATATAAAATTATGAGGGGCCTAGTTGGGTGGATAGGAGAGACCTATTTCCCTTAGCAGAGAGGTTAATAACCAGGGGGCATAGATTTAAAGTAATTGGTAGAAGGATTAGAGAGGAGCTGAGGAGAATTTTTTTCACACTTCTCTGGATTGAATTCCATTTGCCACTTTTCCGCTCACCTGGCCAGTCCAGACTATAGCTTTCCTCCTCACCAACAACCACACAGCCAATTTTTGTATCATCTGCAAACTTCTTAATCATGCCCCCTACATTTCAGTCTAAATCATTGATATATACCACAAAAAGCAAGAGACCTAGTAATGAGCCCTGTGGAACCCCACTGGAAACAGCCTTCCAGTCACAAAAACACCCGTTGACCATTACTCTTTGCTTCCTGCCACTAAGCCAATTTTGGATCCAACTTGCCACTTTCCTTTGGATCCCATTTTACTTTCCTGACCAGTTTGCCATGTGGGACCTTGTCAAAAGCCTTGCTGAAATCCATGTAGACTACATCAAACGCGCTACCCTCATCGACCCTCCTTGTTACCTCCTCAAAAAATTCAACCAAGTTAGTCAGACACGACCTTCCCTTAATAAATCCATGTTGACTGTCCTTGATTAATCAGTGCCTTTCTAAATGGCGATCAATACTGTCCCTCAGAATTGTTTCCAATAATTTGTCCACCATCAAGGTTAGGCTGACTGGCCTGTAATTACTCGGTCTACTCCTTTCTCCCTTTTTAAACAATGGTACAATGTTAGCAGTCCTCCAGTCCTCCAGCACCACGCCTGGAGCCAGAGAGGCTTGGAAAATGATGGTCAGAGCCTCTGCTATTACCTCCCCTGCTTCTTTTAACAGCCTGGGATACATTTCATCTGGACCTGGTGATTTATCTACTTTCAAAGATGCAAATCCCCTTAATACTTCCTCCCTCACTATGTTTATCCCATCCAATATTTCACACACCTCCTCCTTAACTACAATGTCTGCATTGTCCCCCTCCTTTGTGAAGACAGACTCAAAGTATTCATTAAGAACCATACCAACATCTTCCTCCTCCTCACAAAGTATTCATTAAGAACCATACCAACATCTTCCTCCTCCTCACAAAGTATTCAGTAAGAACCATACCAACATCTTCCTCCTCCTTATTTGTCTCTAATAGGCCCCACTCTTTCCTTAGTTGTCCTATAAAACCTCTTTGGGTTTTCCTTGATTTTACTTGCCAATATTTTTTTCTTGCCCTCTCTTTGCTTTCCTAATGTCCTTTTTAATTTCACCCCTGCACTGTGTTCAGTTCTGGGCACCGCACCTTAGGAAGGATATATTGGCCTTGGAGGGAGTGCGGTGTAGATTTAGAAGGATGACACCTGAACTTCAAGGGTTAAATTATGAGGAGAGATTACACAAAGTGGGGTTGTATTCCCTGGAATTTAGAAGATTAAGGGGTGATTTGATCGAAGTTTTCAAAATATTAAGGGGAACTGATAGGATAGATAGAAAGAAACTATTTCTGCTGTTTGGGGAGTCTAGGACTAAGGGATATAGCCTAAAAATTAAAGCCAGGACTTTCAGAAGTGAAGTTAGGAAACACTTCTACACACAAAGGGTGGTAGAAGTTTGGAACTCTCTTCCGCAAATGGCAGCTGATGCTAGCTCAAGTGCTAATTTTAAATCTGAGATTGATAGAATTTTGTTAGCCCCATATCCCTTAATACCTTTGGTTAAGACGGATGTATGGAATTAAGTCACAGATCAGCCATGATCTCATTGAATGGCGGAACAGGCACAAGGGGATAAATGGCCTACTCCTGTTCCTATATGTTCCTATAATGTAGGTTTGCATATATGATTACAGTTAGAGTTTGCAGGGGCAGGTACTTAGTGGAGAGAAACCTGCTTTCTAGTAAGAAGGAAAATATTCAGGCAAGTCACCCTTGGCCACTCTTGCACGTTGGTTACAGAATGGAATTAAGAGTTGCTGGAGAATGGTGTAATGGCACTGAGGGCATCTAACATTAGAGGAATTAACTGAAAAAATACAAGTGGAATATAAACACAATAAAAATGCAACAATGGGGATATAATCAATAACATTTCAATGCATTAATTAGCATATTTATTAATGATATTGATAGTTTTGTTTTATTTTGCTTGTAACATTTTTCTTCCTATTAATCATTGAAATCCTTGCATCAGAGCTTGTTGTCACTGGTTTGCAAAATTGTTCAAACTCCTCTCAAATAAGACAGCTACAGTTTTTTAATCACAGAAAAACAACATTGTTTTTACTGAAAAGGGTTCCACTCCTTCAGTGCCCAGGCTGTTAGTGACCAGCAACACAGGATCATGCAGAACAACAGTGACTTCCCAGGAAAAGCCTTTTATTTGTTGTTGGTCGGTGTATCCTTGCAATCTCCATAGGTTACTGGATTTTCTGTTTGCACAGAGCAGATCGATGTCAGCATATTTAGAATATGTAGACTTCATTTACGTAAATGACATTAGAATGCTGAACTGGACTGGGTTAGGTTTTTCTCAAGAATTTGACAGCTGGCCTAGATTTTTGCCAACAACTTTCTTCCAGCTCAGTTTACAACCTTTAGCTTCTTTGTCAACTGCAGTGGAATCTGTTCTCACAATGTTAGACCAACATTTTTGTTCAAGTTTTAGTGACAAACATTAATGGTTATTCTCTACTCGGGCCCTTCTGGCAAGCAGTGGCATTGGCGAGGAAGAGTGGTCAAGAAATTGTGGGCCTGCAGACCTTGATTTTTAATCTATTAATTTAAATATATGGAAAATTATAGCCTGGGGCCCCACTATTTCACAATCCCCACTTCCTACAAGTGCCACTCCTTGCCGGAAGCATCTGATTGGAGTATCAGCCGTATTGTATTGTGGAATGGTCCTGGTTAGCTTTTTATTCCACATTAAATTAACACACAATGGAGGTAATTTTGATTTTGGGCAATAGTGTAAAATGGGCGATATCAATTCAGCTGTCTGTTATCCATGTCTCCTGATTTTCATTTCCATTGAAGTTAATGGTCTGTTTTCCCAAAGGATAATTTGACCAGCTTTGGAAAAATTGGGAATATTGCATGGAGTCTTGCCCTATCAATGGCAATATTCCATCACCATATCGCAGACTAAAGGTGGCCAAGATTTCAGTTACTATGATAGGGAGAAGACCAGCTTTTAACCGATCTTAGCATTTGTAACAAGAAGTAAAAGTGAAAATTTGGATGTCAACTCCTATCATCACTCACCTGATCCCTATTAGACTAGGCCACCTTTTCTTTGAGTCCTAGCCACTAACACTGGACAGAAAGAGGATAAGTCGAAAAGCAGTGACAATTCACTTATGCCATTGTCTCTAGGTCAAAAACAGTGGGATCACTGGTGGTTACAGAAATATCCAACCTAGAATTTTGTTATATATAGCATACCTTTGATATTAGACTTAGAGCAGACATGAATGGTAATCAGATACCAAAGTAGCACCACTACAGTATTAGGTTACATTTTCCAGTGTGGTTTTTCTTTTGGCTTAAGTTATTTTCCTCTTGCTTTTTTAAAAAAACAACATAAAAATCAGTTCATCAGTGACTTACAGTTTGTATGACAAGACCATTTATTGTCCTCTAATGTGTAACCAGGCAGACAGGAGCAGGTGTACGACCCTGGCGTGTTGGTGCAGATCTGACCACAAGTTCCCAGTCCACCTTCAAAGCATTCATCAATGTCTGAAAGATAATATTTACAACTGTGTGACAAGCCAGCAGGCTATTTGCTGTGACTGACCCACAATGCAGTAATTATTCATTTTACACATATAAACAGCATAAAAATCTTGTCTGGAGGTACAATTAGATTGTTTTGTCTGGGATGCAGCACAATGTTTGTATAGTTTATTTGCGAATCATACTTTGCAATATTATATAAGTATTAACAAGCTTATCTTGATCATCATTCAGCCTGATAACTTAAAACATATTTTTGTTCACAGTAATTTAAAATGGAAAAGCATTTTGGATAGTAGCTTTGAAGATCATTGTGTTATTTTCTAAATTCTTCACTCCATTCATGTTGTTATTTGTTGCTGTGTATACAGAAGCATTGATTTATGATGACTACTTTATGGGTTTTGGATGCTTCTGCTGGATCTGTCAAGAAGAGGAATTGAGGGTTATAAAGATATTGGGCCAGACTTTGCTGACAAAATAACGGCAAGTTTAATACACACGCCGTTGTTAGTGTGTAAATCATTCAGCAATTTGTGGCATGAGTTGCTAATCATCACAAATTCTTTGACGATTTGTGCTATTAGCCTCAATGAAAACGGCAACTCACCATCAACCTCCCCGTGAGTTTCAAGAAATTGCTGTATTTGCACAGTAAATACGAATTAAACTCACTGCAGAAAGTTAGGGCTGATACTTAACAGTGTAAGGACCTTTTTCATTACGAGATTTATGTTCCTGCAATGCCACTCAACCTTTCCAGCCCAGAAATTGAAACTGTGGAATCTCATCCCTGCAGGTAGTAAATTGTTCTTAGAGGTTTTTAAAACTTTTAATTTAAATTTTTTTTCTTACTTTTCCTATTTGTCTCTTTTTCTCTCTCTCGCTTAATCCAATCTATCTTTGCCTCTCTTTATTTCTCTTTCTGTATCTAATTTGACTCTAATTCTCCCTATTTCCTCTCCATCATTCCTCTGTTTCTTTCTCTATCCTTAAACCCTCTTTGGTTAAGGAGATAGACTGTTGGTTCCGTCATTTACCAGGGACCCAGATGCCCCATTGACCTCGCCCGTGGAACATGGCAGTGTTATCAGCTCGAGGATCCAGCAATTTGCGGCACAAAAATGTTTCGAGCTGAAGGGTGAGGAAAATAATCTAATAATCTAATAATCGCACGCCGCGAGATACCCCGCTCCAGCAAATTCGGGGCCATTAAGCGGACTGCTTATTTTTTTTCAGGAAAGGTAAGGAACTTCCTTAAAATAGAGGATCAACAGATAATGAGGGAGAAGATAAAGTCCATGAAAATAAAATCATGTATCAACTATGGGTGGGGTGCAGACTTAATGGGCCACATAGTCTTTTCTCACTCCACACATTTTAATATTTTTAGGAATACATTTAAATGTTGCTATGTATTCCCCAAACCCATAGATGACAATCAGTCATGTTCCTCACCCATCTGCCTCCCAGCCAGGTTGGCAGCAGTGTGGGGGGGGTGAAGATACGTGCGGCAAACCCGAATTAAAAAAAACTTATCGTTTCCGACGCGATCGTGATTTAATTGATGGCGATTAAAGTTGTTTCTGGGTTTCGTGCCTGGCAGCCCCTGATTGACAGGCTGGCTGCCGACAGGAGCTGCAACGCAAGGTGGTGGGGGGGGGAAGAGAAAGAGAGAGAGCGAGACATCATCTGGTGCTGGAACAGAGAGTGGAGGGTGCTGAAGATCGGGGTGGGGGGAGAGGGGAAGATCAGGGGGGAGAGGGGGAGATTGGGGGGCAGATCAGAGGGGGGAGAGGGGGAGATCGGGGGGGGAGAGAGGGGGAGATCGGGGAGAGAGGGGGAGATCGGGGGGAGAGGGGGAGATCAGAGGGGGGAGAGGGGGAGATCGGGGGGGGAGAGAGGGGGAGATCGGGGGGAGAGGGGGAGATCAGGGGGGGAGAGGGGGAGATCGGAGAGGGATATTGGGGGCTGAGAGAGACATTGGAGAGGGAGGCACGGACATCGGAGCAGGGTGAAAAGGTAGGTTTATTTTGTATTTAACTTTGTGCAATGGTTTTTTATTTAATTTATTCAGTTTATTTTTGCCTGATCCAGCCCTTCATGCCTGGTTTCACCAGGTGCGCACACAGGTGCATCTGTGGCAACCCCGGAAGTCGGCGGGTTGGAGCCGGCTTCCGAACCCGCTCGGGATTTTCGCGGCCCTCCTGCCCCCAACACACCCGCAATTTGATTTTAAAATTGAGCCCTTTGCCTCTCTACCAATCTTCCTTTTTTCTTCATGTCTCCTCCATCCTGTTCATCATTCTTTGGTTTACCGAGCTCTCAAATTTGAACTGTGGGCTAATTGAACAAAAGCTCAAATGCCAATATTCCAACGATCTAATGGACTGAAGTTTTTATGCTGTGTGAATATCAGCATACAAGTATGAAATTCCTTCTTCCATTATTTTAACAGAGGCATTAGACATGCTTATTTTGCTTGCAAAACAACAATCACTTCAAAGTAATTCATTATATAAAGCATTTGGAGACATTTCTCAGAGATGTGATAGGGCACTATATAAATACAAGTTGTTTGTTATTTTTGTAAAATACATCCTTCAAGTTTCAGCAAATAACATTTATTTGAACCAACATTTAATTTTTTTAAACAATTATGTCTATTCTTTGTAATTAGAGTATGAGGAAAAAAAGGAAGCAAGTGATCTATACATTTTCAGTTACTTCTTCTCATTCATATTGAGATTTCTTTCAATTAAAATTTCTGGGGTCTGTGTGTTAAACTGTTTGCACTCAGAAGGAATTTTAGGGTCCTGGCTACTGGAGCAGATCAGGGACTAAGTATTGTGCAGCAAGTGACTCACCTCCTGACTTCTCAAAGACTCTCCAACATCTTCAAGGCACAAGTCAAGAGTGTGATGGAATGCTCTCCACTTGCCTGGATGAGTGCAGCTGCAGCAACACTCAAGAAGCTCGACACCATCCAGGTCAAAGCAGTCTGCTTGATCGGCACCCCATCAATCTCCTTAAACATCCACTCTCTCCACCATTGGTGGCCCGTGGCTGCATTGTGTACCATCTACAGGAGGCACTGCAGCAACTCGCCAAGGCATCTTTGACTGCACCTCCCAAACCCGCGACCTCTACCACCTAGCAGGACGAGGGCGGCAGGCGCATGGGAACAACACCATCACCTCCAAGTTCCTCCCCACGTCACACGACATCCTGTCTTGGTCATATATCGCTGTTCCTTCATTGTCGCTAGGTTAAAATCCTGGAACTCCCTATCTAACAGCACTGTGGGAGGGTCTTCACCACACAGACTGCAGCAATTCAAACAGAAGGCTCACCACCACCTTCTCAAGGGCAACTAGGGATGGGCAATAAATGCTGGCCTTGTTAGTGACACCCAAATCCCAATAATGAATTAAAAGAACACAATGACTCCTCAAAGAAAATTACTGCTACACTGAATACATGGTCCAACTCTAATTCACAAATTAATTTTACTAACCTCCAGGGAGTTTTATTTTCCGTAAACAGCACTACCCTGAGAATTGCTTCTCTTTTATACATTTATAAATGCCACTTATTTATACCTCAGGAGTATTCTACAGCTCTAACAAAACTACAAGTGGAAGCAATTGTCTAAATGTCTGACATATGACTTCAAATAACCTAGCTGCAGCTAACCACTGTGACTCATGCATGCCTAGCATACGCTATAGGAGATATACATCCCTCTTTATGATATTACATCAAACTATTTATTTAGCATGGATGTGTATCAATGGATTCTCCATCAGAGTATTGGTGGCATCTGCCAAAGAAACATCAATGTTTTAAAACTGGGGCAGAGGTGGAACAATCAGTTCATTCTTTGACACACTCCATTCATACTCCAACAGAAGGAAAACACTGGTTGTATTGAGCAGTCAAGGTGAAAGGGCAAGGCCCAAGTTTTTTTTCATTCGTTCATAGGATGTGGGCATCGTTGGCATTTATTGTCCATCCCTAATTGCCTTTGAGAAGATGGTGACGAGCCACTAGGCCATTTCAGAGGGCGATTAAGAATCAACCACATTGCTGTGGGTCTGGAGTCACATATAGGCCAGACCAGGTAAGGACGGCAGGTTTCTTTCCCTAAAGGGCATTAGTGAACCAGATCAGTTTTTACGACAATCCGGTAGTTTCATGGCCACCATTACTGATACTGTTTTTTTTTTATTCCCGATTTTATTTAATAGTGTGGGGACACCACCAAGTTTGACAAAAATAAAAACAATGATGTAAATCAAAAACTTATAATTATGTTACACCAAGTTTAGATTTTTAAAACCTAAATATTTCATTATGGATGTTGATGTCTATTAAAATATCCTAAAGGGAAGCAAAAATTCCCATTTATTAATATTAATAGAATTCTTTTATATTTCGACAGACTGCTGACCACGTACAGAAGCAAAAAATGCTAGAAATTTCATTCATGTATGTATTATAAAATCAAAAACGTTGATGTATTTCAAGACAAACATCAAAAAATTGTGTTCAAGTTTTTATTTAACTTTGTCAACTTTTTGAGATTTCTGTATGGATACAATGGTAGTAAAGATCAAATTTTAAAATTCATCAACTTTTTCACTGATGTCATGTAAATCATCTCAATATCACTGATGAGATGCTTAAAATCTGATGCCTCATAGGAACAGGAGTAGGCCATTCAGCCCCTTGAGGGTGTTCCGCCATTGAATTAGGTCATGACTGATCTGTATCTTAACTCCATCTACCCGCCTTGGTTCCATAACCCTTAATACCCTTGCCTAACAAAAATCTATCAATCTTAGTTTTGAAAGTAGCAATTGACCTAGCCTCAACAGCTTTTTGGGGAGAGAGTTCCAGATTTCCACTAACCTTTGTGTGAAGAAGTGCTTTCTGACATCACCCCTAAATGGCCTAACTCTAATTTTAAGGTTATGCCCCTTTGTTCTGAACTCTCCCACCAGAGGAAATGCACCTCAATTAGATAACCCCTTAATCTTCTATGCTCAAGGGAATACAAGCCTAGTCTTTGCAACCTGCCCTTATAATTTAACCCTTTTAGCCCTGGTATCATTCTGATGAATTTGCACAGCACCCTCTCCAAGGCCAATATATCCTTCCGGTGGTTCAGTGCCCAGAACTGAATGCAGTACTCCAGATGAGGTCTAACTAGAGCTTTGTACAGCTGTAACATAACTTCCACCTCTTTGTATTCCAGCCCTCTTGAGATAAAGGCCAACTTTCCATTAGCCTTTTTAATTATTTTTTGTACCTGTCCACTAGCTTTTAATGATTTCTGTACTTGGACCCCTAATCTCTCTGCTCTTCCAGAGTTCCTAGCTTCTCGCCATTTAGAAAATCTTCTTATCTTAGTTCCAAAATGTATAATCTCACACTTTCCTACATTGAACTCCATCTGCCAGTTTTGCCTACTCTCTTAATCTATCAATGTCCCTTTGCAACTTTCTGCTCCCATCTATTGTACCACCTAACTCAGTGTCATCAGCAAACTTAGATATATGACTCTCTGTTCCTTCAGCCAAGTCATCGATAAATATAGTGAAAAGTTATAAATATAGTGAAAGCCTGCTTCAGATGGAGAAGGTGCTGAATCTTTAAATATAACTTTTACTGACTTCTGGGATGATTACGCATCAAAGCTTCATTTTGCTGTGTGACTGTCTACCCAGAAAAACCTGGATTTCAGCAAATATGATATGGACATTTCAGTGAGTTCTTTACACGCAGTTACAAGGAATAAAATCATACCCATGAAAGGCTGCTAATGACTAAATAAAGCTGCAACAACTGATTTCACTTACAACCGTCAACAGGAGCTGGGGAGATGAATCCTTCATTTCCTATCTCTGGGCTCTAAGTGACGGTACACCACTTACTTTTCTCCAACTACGTGTTTGAACTTGAGCAATTATAACCATTAACAATTAGGAATTACTCGTGATTTAAAACCAGACTGCTTCTGTCTACAATTAAACAAATGCTCCATTATGACAAAAGCACTGAATTTTCACTTGTGAATTCTGATCACAGAGATAACTTGGGTTGCACCATTTAAAATAAAAGGCAAACAAAACAAAAGACTATTCCAATGCTCTCCTGGCCGGCCTCCCATCCTCCACCCTCCACAAACTTGAGCTCATCCAAAATCTGCTGTGTCCCTTTGCCCCACCATTGCCGGCTGTGCCTTCAGCCGTCGAGGCCCTAAATTCTGGAATTCCCTCCCCAAATTTCTCCATCACTCAACCTCTCTCGCCTCCTTTAAGACCCTCCTTAAAACCTACCTCTTTGACCACCTGTCCTAATATCTCCTTCTTTGGTTTGGTGTCAATTTATGTCTGATTACGCTCCTGTGAAGTGCCTTCGGACATTTTCCTACCTTAAAGATGCTATATAAATTCAAGTTGTTGCTGTTGTACAGATATTTTTCTTTGGTGAGATAGGAGAACTTATTTTATAAATGCACGCTCCCCATAAGTGAGGCTTCTGGCTGAGAGTGTGCATTTGTAAAATTAGTCCTATGATGCACAATATTACAAATGTAGTTGCAGGTACATCTGGTAAGGACTACAACTGTTCCAACATGAGTCTGTGCATATGTGTATGTGTGTACAGTGTGTATGTCTTAAAAGAGCTTATATGGCAAGTAAGGTGTCTTTTTTCATCTTTATAAACATTGGGCCAGAATTTGCTATCAAAATAATGGTGAGGTTAATGGCGCTCACCGCTATTTATGTGCAAATGGCACAGCAACTTCAGGTGAGGGGCAGATGCGAGGTTAAATGCAGATATCCAAACATTGGTGTCCGAGCTGCGCTGCTCTGCTATTAGGTTCGCAATCTGCCTCACCGTTGAAATGCATTGAATGCCGTGAAGTTGCTGTATTTGCGCGGTAGATACGAACTAAACTCGCCACAGAAAGTTAAGTCTTGTCCATTTCAGTCTATGTACCCTTACAACGATGTGATAATTGTTAATTACTGCCAGTCAAGCTCTCTGGCACTAAAAATTAATTATTACAAGTGTGGAGTTTCATTCCTCCAGGTTTTAATTGCTGTTGGAGATTTTAAAATTGTAAAATTTTCAATTTTTCAATTTCTGTCTCTTTTTTCTCTCTCTCTTAATCCAATCTTTCTTTCCTTCTCTTTATTTCTCTTTCTGTACCTGATTTGACATTGAATTCACCCGCTCTAATTCACACTTCCTTCTCAGTCCTTGCGCTGTTAACTTCACAATCCTTCAATCTGATTGGTTAAGGAGATACCCTGTTGCTTGCCCTGTTCACTCAGGTCCCAGATGCCCTGTTTCTCTCACTGCAATGTTATCAGCTCGCACTTTCAGCAACTTGCCATGCAAAAATTTTTTAAAACTAAATGTGCAAGGGTAGATGCCATTAGATGGCCTGTCACAGCAAATTATGGGCCAATGTAGCCTAGAAATTACTGTTCACCATGATTACAGTTGAACACTCATGGATTAACACCTTTGTTAAATTAGCAGACTAAGGAAAGTCATACAAGCATGTTAAGCATTGGTTCACTGATACCGTTGGCAGTAATTCTAGGCAATGTGGCTGAACAGTTTGTGATTTCATAAGAGCCTTACTCCACCAGACACCAGGTGTAATCGGTGTCAGCAGCTGTACTTCAACTAGCCTCCTCTGCAGGAGGTAACGGTTGTCATAAATCTCCACTCCATTTCACAACCTTGTCTGAGTCACAGATTTCAGACTCAGCCTTTCTCCTTGATGACGCGCTGTTATCTGATTTCAGTATCAGAAATGCAACACATACCAAGACAGATCAAGTAAATATTATCATAAAACTAGAAAGCTGCAAAGACAAATACATTGAATCACTGCTAAGTGTGTACAGGTTCTGTCTACATCTGTTGGTAGTTATTAGCAGTGCCTACAGTACACCTGAATCATCTCACTGTCACTGTTCACATTCTGTGGCTTACCCTTTCTTTATTGTTGCTGTAGCAAGAAAATTAGTTCATGAAAAACAATTTTCTTGTCCATTGCTCATCTGTCAAATATCTTCACTGCTGTGACTCAGAAGTAGAGTTGGTGTCTTTTAAGTAAGTATCAGATAATAATACCTTTATATTTGCTGTTACTTACGTTTGCAATAATTCAAAAAATCTATAAACATTATGGGGCAGAGCCACTGCTTTGGGCCAATCGGGAAATTGGGCGCAAAATGCGCTCAAAATTGCGCTGGTTAGGTTACAGTTTAAGAGTCCGCTAAAATTCATTTGCATAATCACAAATGTAAAATCTTCCATGAACCAGCACAATCGAGCAGTCTAATAGAACATAATCATTACTTTTATTTCTTCTTTCCATTAAAAAGTATTCCTTGATGTTGTTAAGAGTGATAACCTGGTGCAGTTTTATTAATATAGCTGAAAATGGGTTTATCACAAAAAATAAGCATTTTTAGTAAGGGTGTCCTGTTCTCCACCTGTCAGTAATCTGATTTAAAATCACTGAAAATGACTTAAAAGAACCATACTGAACCATTTACTAGTTTCACTGATGGTACACTAGTCAGTTTCTTGGTAAGTTAAATATTTTTGATATGAAAGATTTTTAAAACGTGCCTGCTCACCTAAGAAAATGCGTACAATTTGAAGAGCCTTCCTGAATCAGCACAATTGGCAGAATCCCACAATTTTGACCTGGGGGCGTGGTCAGTTCTGTGGGCGGGGCCTGTTTCGGGCAAACTGAATCTTGAACCAGATTAAAAGATCATGGAAATCACGAGCGTAAGTGGTTTTGGGCGTAACTCATGTTTCAAATTCCCCGATCTTTTGCGCTGGTTCGGCCGATTCCACCTCCGGATTGCGCTGGAATCTGACCGTAATGCTAACGGAAACTCTACCCCTATATTTTAAACTTTTTAGCTTATTTATGATGAATGGGGAGTTTTACCAGATCAATAACATTGTTCTTGCACCAAAACAGAATGTCAAACATTCATTGCTATTTTAAACCCCTAATATATGAACACCTTTCAGTTACTTATTTCCATTAGTTCTTGTTAAAGGAGTATTCCAGGATAAGTCCCTACAACTACCATATCCTTGAATATTACTTCAAAAGATAGCCAGATATATTGTAAACTTATTTAGAGGTAAAAATAAACATTTAAAATGTTTACATTGTGATGGTCGGCCTCCTGCTTAAAGCCAGAATTGTTGTACCACTTTTGAGGCTAATTAGCGAGAGATGACATTTGTTTGGTCAACTTTAGCCTCCCCGCTGTTCCTGTCAAAGCAATAGAGCACCTGTCCGCCACTGAGACATTCACAGTAATGTTATCTTTATAGTTATTTCTCTGCATTCAAAACACTGCTAGAAGTGGAAAAAATATTGGTATTCAGTCAAAAGTCCAGTTTCTGGCAATGAAAGTGTACATACAGTGGCATTCCTTTTAACATCTCTCAAAGTTTGATGGACACTGACATTGCTTTCAGTGGGAGCTATTAGAAGTCTGAACCTGAATCCAGCCTTGGAAACAGTACAAAAATGTAAGCTTTAACTGAAAGGGAATAGTAAATGTTTTTAATATTTTATATGTTACTTTTTATTTTGAATTTTTGAATACATTTTAAAAGAATACTTGATTGTATTTTCTTACTGAATACTCAAGGATAATGTCACTCTAAGGCTTATCCTCAAACATTCTTTAAAAAAAATCAAAATTAAAATCTCCAATCCTCCGGTTTCAATGAGTATACACGGGATTTTTCGGTACAGAATAAGACAGTCACACTGTCGATACCAATTTCACCGTGACCTAATTTTTCCCTTGTGTAATCGAGAGTAAAGAGCAACATAGCATTGAAAAACAAGAGAGTACAGGTTTTTGCTTGTAAAATGTCATGTTATATGAAGAGATAATTACAGAGCATGAAAGAAGCATTCCTCTAGAGCTGAACAGAATTGTATGTGGCATGACAGATACCTCTAACCAGATCATGACAGATACCTCTAACCAGATCATGACAGATACCTCTAACCAGATCATGACAGATACCTCTAACCAGATCATGACAGATACCTCGAACCAGATCATGACAGATACCTCTAACCAGATCATGACAGATACCTCTAACCAGATCATGACAGATACCTCGAACCAGATCATGACAGATACCTCGAACCAGATCATGACAGATACCTCGAACCAGATCATGACATTTTTGCAAACCTGACATTCACATCAAGAAGTTCAAATACTTGCTGCAAGCAAAAAACATTCAATTTCCTTTTCAATTTGAAATATTATTCATTGCCCTTTACTGGTGTCTCTTGCTTTCTCCCAGAAGTATTTTTTAGCTGGGAGGACATGATAATCTGAGCTATACACGTCTCAATCAACACTGCGAATGTAGCCTAGATTACCTGTTTAATGTATTTAAGCATTTGTGTTGAGGAAAATTATTTGTTTTCTTCCCTTATTTCCCCCAAGACGGAGCATCCTGCTACACCAAGACATTCCATCCAGTGAGTAATCAATGATAATAGTGTGCAATCTTGATCTTTAAAGCAGTTAAATCATGATAATTAGAACTTTTCATTGAACATTACCATTATTAAATGTTAAATAAATAAGCAGTATAAAGTCTCCGTAAAAATAGCAAAGAGGAATTTGATATGAATGCATTAAGTGTTCATGCAATAACATCACTGACAATAATTGCTAGCCTACAGATACCATTAATTTTAACATATTGGTTGCACCTTTTATGCCAAGCAGCTGAAAAATAATTTGCATTGATATATAAGTCACATCCCCAGTATGTAGGTTGCAAAAACCTGCTTTGAGGTACAACACGTTTTACTACAGATAGAATGACAAAGGAAAAGAACTAAAGGCAAGAACATAAAGTAGGTCCAAGGGAGAAAAAAACTTTTTGGCCCAAGAAGCTGACTCTATCCAGAGTCCATGTATGATTGTCCCATCGTGAATTTCCCCAGACTCTCTCCATGCCAACACCACCTGTGGGTCCCCTACTCTAACGAACACTAAGTTCCTTCTCCTAACTTCCCTGAAAAAGAAATCATACAACGCTATTAATATTAATCTCCTTACTCAATTGATATCAATCCAGCTCCTTTTTAAAGGTATCAAGTGACCATGAATAAATCATCTTCTCTGGGATTCAATGCTACATATCTACTATCCTGTGGGAAGTGGGGTAGAAACTTTTTTCTAATCTTTACCCTTGCTCAAGGCTTGTGAATGTTGTACTTTTGTTCTTTAATCCCATGCCCATTGTCCAAGTTCAATAGTTAGTTTACCTCAACCTTATCGTTGCATTAGAATATTTTGAAGACCTGTAACATGTATACTCTCAGTCCTCTTTTTCCCAGCAAAAATATGTTTAGTCACTTGCGCTATTTTCATAATTTAATATCTTAAGGCTTGGAATCATCCTGGCCACTTTTCTCTGCACCCTTTGCAATGCATCCACATTTTTTGAGGTAGGGTCACCAAAACTGAATGCCACGCATAAGAATTATATCCTCATTATTGACCTGTACCATGTCTTTATGACTTGTTCTGACTTGTAATCCCATGCCCTCTTAATGTACCCTGTTTAGCCTTTTTGAGAACTGCTTCATACTGATGCTTTCAAGGTTTGAATAATGATCACTTCCAAATCATTTTCCTTTTCACCCTTTGCCAGTGGAGAGCTTTTCATTTTATACATGTTTATTATTACCTGTTCCTATCTTACATTTATCAAAGTTTCGATCCATTTGCCACATCTCAGCTCACCTACATAAGTAGTCCAAGTCTCCCAAGCATAATAAATCTCCAGTGTCTATTGACACCACTGTGTCAGCCAATGAGTTGGAAGCAGGGTGGGACTTATAGCAAACAATGTCAATTTACTGAGTCTATTTAAAAAGAGTCTCTACAAACTGCAGCAAACAGAACTCATGACCGAAACTGCAGCAACATCTCCTGATAAAAGCATGGTGATTACTCCAGCAAACAACAACAACAACAACTTGCATTTAGCGCCTTTAACATAGCAAAACATCCCAGGGCACTTCACAGGGATGTTACCAAACAAAATTGGACACTGAGCCACATAAGGAGATATTAGGACATGTGACCAAAATCTTGGTCAAATAGGTGGGCTTTAAGGAGTGTCTTAAATAAGGAGAGAGGAGGAGAGCCAGAAAGGTTTAGGGAGGGAATTACAGAGCTTAGGGCCTAGGCAGCTGAAGGCACGGCCACCAATGGTGGAGCGATTACAATCAAGGATGCGCAAGAGGCAAGAATTGGAGGAGGGCAGAGATCTTGGAGGGTTGTAAGGCTGGAGGAGGGTACAGAGATAGGGAGGGGCGAGGCCATCGAGGGATTTGAAAACAAGGATGTGAATTTTAAAATCAAGGCCTTCCCAGACCGGGAGCCAATGTAGGTCAGCAAACATGGGGGTGACGGGTAAACAGGGCGAGTTAGGATACGGGCAGCAGAGCTTTGGATGAGCTCAAGTTTATGGAGGGCAGAAAATGGGAGGCCAGCCAGGAGAGCATTGGAATAGTCAAGTCTAGAGGTAACAAATGCATGGATGAGGGTTTCAGCAGCAGATAAGCTAAGGCGGGGCAGAGATGGGCAAAGGATGGAACGGATATGTGGTCGAAAGCTCATCTTAGGATCAAATAGAATACCAAGGTTGTGAATGGTCTGGTTCAGCCTCAGACAGTGGCCAGGGGGAGAGATGGAGTCGGTGGCTAGGGAATGGAGTTTGTGGCGGGGACTGAAGACAATGGCTTCAGTCTCCCCAATAATTAGTTGGAGGAATTAGCAGAGTGACAAATCAGGGACAGCAGAGGGGTCGAGAGAGGTGGTGGCGAGGTAGAGCTGGGCGTCGTCAGCATACCTGACGTTGTGTTTTCGGATGATGAAGCCGAGGGATAGCATGTAGATGAGAAATAAGAGGGGGCTTGGGATAGATCCTGTGGGGACTCCAGAGGTAATGGTGCAGGAATGGGAAGAGAATCCATTGCAGGTGATTCACTGGCTATGACTGGACAGATAAGAATGGAACCAGGCGAGCGTAGTCCCGCCCAGCTGAATGACGGAGGAGGAGGATGGTGTGGTCAACAGTGTCAAAGGCTGCAGACAAGTCGAAAAGAATGAGGGGGGATAGTTTACCACGGTCACAGTCACGTAGGATGTCATTTGTGACTTTGATAAGGGCCGTTTCAGTACTGCGCAATGAGTGGAGGATAGTTACATAATACAAATTGTGTGTGTAAAATCAATCCCAGTCATTTAAGCAGTGTGGTCTCTAGGCCTGATGAACCCAATCTTCTCCATTCTGGCCAGGAATAGTGGTGTCACTATATGCAACCATAAATCTCTCTGCTGCTCAGTCTCTGCCCAAATAGTTTTGTATCATCAGCAAATTTAAGAATACTACCTACAGGCACCCTGTTCCATATCATTCATAAATATTATGAACAAAAGAGAACCTACAACAGATCCCTTTGAAATACCACTGGTTACTTTTTCGCAGAGAGGGCATTTTCCCTTTATCTCCACCCTCTGTCCTCTGTTGCTAAATTAATTCTCAAACTATATAAATAACTTGTCTTCTATTCCATAACCTTCCCTGTGAGTCAAAGGTGATGAACTTTGTCAAACACCTTTTCAAAATCTAAGTGAATTATATCTACTAAATTACTTTAAAGGGTAATGGTGTTTATGGTACTGGATTAGCAATCGAGAAGTTGTGAGTGCATATAATTTTATAAATTTGGTCATTTGTGGGCTAGCACCAGAAAAACACCATGAAAGCTACTGAATTGTTATAAAAACCCAACTAGTTCACAAACACCCTTCAGGGAAGGAAACCTGACACCCTTACCCAGTCTGGCCTACATCTGACTCCAGTCCCACACTATGTGGTTAACTCTTAATGCCCTCAGGGCAACTAGGAATGGGCAATAAATACGAGCTTACCAGTGTCACCCACATGGCAAGAGCAAATTTCAAAAGACTTTTGTCCACTAGCTTAGTTACCTTCTCAAAGGCACGATCAATTATTTCTAAACCATTCAGACTACTGCCTATGATACTTGCGCTCTTTAAATGTTCATTTATAGCATCTTGCAGAATGCCCCAAGCATTTTTCTCACCATGGATATTAGTCGCTTGCGCTTAAGAGTTGAATTGTCAACACCCTCAGAAACTCATTTATTGTTATATGTACAGAGGTTCTCACTAATTTTGAATTTAACCCTGTTTGTTCCATACCTGCTCTCATTAGTTTTGCAAATAAAACAGCTTTACTTTGTTCTATTAGAAAAAGATCATCTGCCTTGTACTATGTCAGAATCTGCAACTGCAGCCTTGAATTATGTTTACTGTTATTGTGATAAAACTGAAGCAGTTTTCTTGTTTTAGCTTTATCGAGGTTCCTTTAATTCACTCACTCGTCATAAGGGCCTAGATTTTCCAATTGGGGTGCACCTCCGCCCACGATGGAGTTGCCCCCCCGACCCCTACTGAACTTCAGGTCACAGGATCATTTAAATAAATGAGGCAGGCTCCTCAGCCTCTGCCAGGGAATACTGATGAGATAGGGGCAGAGTTTTGCTGTGGTAGGCCCCGGAGTGTAGGGATACCAACAGCTTCCAAGCTGCCAGTCAAATGTGCCAAAGTCTTTTCTGAATTTTTTCCATTATCTGTTTAGCAACCAGTTATTTTTGAAGGCGCTCGACAATTATTCAAGTCCAGAAAGTTTCAGTAACTGTTTTTGGGAATATTTAAGGAGCTGTAGCTGTTCAGATCTTTGAGTCAGTTTGGAACTTCCAAGGGATATAGTTCCACATAACGCAACTCCCACATTGGTAAGAAATATAAGAAAACTTGTATCTGCAAAAGAATAGCTTAGCATTTAGATTGCAGCCTTTTATTCTTTTGCTTTCAAGGGACTTCATGGAAGAATTTGTACTGTAAATCCCTTGGACGTGACACGGGAGATCTATTTTTGCTGCCTCTGCATCATAAGGGAGGATGTTGCGGAGTTGTAACATCTGCTGTAAGATGACCTACAGGCAACATCTGGAACAGTGACAACTCTTCCCATGGAAATGAAGATTACCACAGCATGAAACTTTCAAGATCCTTTTCAAACTACTGCAGGAGACACCTGCCACACCAGGCAGCCTGCACTGCATACGTGTATCAAGCAAATGGCAATCATTGTGGGGCCGATAATGTGCTGTCTGCGCAGTGCTGTGGGTGCCCGCATTCTGTGTGCTTGCGCACAAATAAGCTGACCTCACCCGATAATGTGAAATCGACTCCATTTGAATAATTTTCTGGCTCTCTTGCCATGTTGCTCATGACACAGTAGGAGTGCCAGCGAGGCAGGCCTCAATTTCAAGTGCTAGCAACCAGTAAAGGGCCGTTGGCTCCCCATTGAGTGCCGGGATGTTTTCCAGGGGATGGAAGGAGATGGTGGTTAGAATGAAAAGAGAAAGGGGGAGAGGGAGAAAAAGAGCAGGAGCGGGGATGGCCATCAAGGGGTAAATTTCTATTGTTTTATGGGGCCTCCCCTTCAGGTCCCTTTGCCAGTTGCAATATGGGGAGTCCCCCTAATTTACATAATTTCCATGGCCCTTTTAAGCCCGGTGCATAATTTCTCCTCAGTTCGCCTGCATCAGGCTACATTGAGCCCCCTAGCCACATTGAGGGCCTCAGACCTCGACGCCCAATAAAACAGGGAGTAGGCGCCCATTGAGTTTCAGTGCATCAGGTGCCCACTTTCGCATCATTAGCCTTTATGTTTGGAAGGGGAAACACCTTCATGAGTATTTTGGGGAAAAGGACATCAGTTGGACAGAGTGGAGAGATCTCACTGAGTGGCAAAGTATCATCAACCCCACAGCCTACATGAAGAGAAATGGGCTGCACTCAATTAGTGTTCAGGTACTATCTGACAAAAGAAACATCATTATGCACATTTTCCAGGAAGCAGCCATGATGCCTTCACTATGTGGCAGTCCATGCTGCCCACATTATTTGAAGGAGGAATACTGGACAGGTAGCTGTTTGGAGACTAGAGCTAATCAATGCACTCATGGCTGTCGATCCCACTGAGAAAGCCCTAACAGCTGGGGAGCATCTCGGGCTGGAAGCCTGAGTATGTTTGCTGTTCCTTGGCCACTACTTCCACCTGCAAGAAAAGTGTGCCATCCAGATTTGGCACAATGAAAGAATGTGTGCAAAAGGACAATGCTTTAAATGGAACTCCTAGAGGGTATGGTAGTTCTCAACTTAAGTTTGTGCTGTGCTTGATGGACCCCACCAAGAAATGTGAATAAAAATGAGGAGAACACTCATTTTCATCTTGCTCTTAATACCAATAAATTTCTTCCTATTTGCAGCCAGGTACAAGGGACCTGTGTGACTGCTTGAACTCGGTGGAGGAACTCCTTCCATGCAAATTCACCTGTGTTTTTAGAGAAGGGGGACATCAACCTTCAAATAACACCATCTTCCTTTGGTGCACCTGCAACTTAACCCAATTTTCACATAATCTGGGCTGATGGGAGTTCTCCCATTCGTCCACTGAAACTTTGGCAGAAGAGTGTAGAAACTCCGGACAAACAGAATAAACAGCCATTTTTTTCTAGGGTTTCTGCAGCTTTTCCACAAAAATTACGGCAGATGAGTGGGAGAACCCCCACATTCACCCCCAACTTGTCTGACACTGCGCTTAGAAAGCTTACCTGATTTAGACATTATCAACTTAAGTCACATATTTAGCTCCACATTTCCTGGCAAAACATTTAATACTGGCTGAAAATGATTTCAAAGTTCCTTTTTTTTACCATCATACTGATTGTATTATTCAAATCTTTAAAAGATTTAAGTTTCAATTACTTTTTTCATATGGAGTGATAAATTATGTCAGTTTTGGGGTGGGGTAATTGTGTAATAAAATCATATAGTTAGTTCACACTGAATATAATGCACATGCACTTTTGGTTGGTGGCATTTTGGTAGCAAGTAGGCTGTGCTGGTTCTTAATCAGCTTAGAATGACTTAAGTAATCAATGTCAATATTTACAAAATGCACAATATAAAATTATAGCCTAGATCTGCTGGTAAAGAAAGAAAGACTTACGTTTATATAATGCCTTTCACGAACTCAGGACATCCCAAAGCACTTTACAGCCAATGAAGTACTTTTGAAGTGTAGTCAATTTTTTAGTGTAGGATATGCGGCAGCCAATTTGCTCACGGCAAGGTCCCACAAACAGCAATGAGATAATGACCAGATAATCTATTTTAATTATGTTGGTTGAGGGATAAATGTAAGCTAGAACGCCAGGGAGATTTCCTCTGTTCTTCTTCGAATAGTGCCATGGGATCGTTTATGTCCACCTGAGAGGACAGATGTCCCATCTGCAGGACGACACCTCCGACATTGTAGCACTCCCTCAGTACTGCACAAAAGTGTCAGCCTAGATAATGTGCTCAAGTCTCTGGACTGGGGCTTGAACTCACAACCTTCTGAGAGAGCTACCAACTGAGCCAAGGATGACTGGCAGGTATAGGTGCAGTTTAGTCACAAATGACTAGAAACAAATCCAAAGCATTTCAATCTGCTTCCAACCATTGTCAAGGCAGAAGTGAAGAGGAGTAAGAAGTGACAGAAAAAAATGAAGTGAAAGGAAAACCAACGTGGCAGAACGAAACAGGGTCTATGGGCAAGTGACAGAGCAGCCCAGCATGCAACTCCATTTAATGGCTGATGAAGAGGAGGTGATGCTATACATGATAGTTGCAAGGAGCATGGCCCTGTTTGCCATTTCAAGGAACCATCCCCATAGAGTAGCATTGTAGTATGCCTGGAAGGACATGGAGGCAGGTTTGAAACTGCAGCTAACCTACTGTCGCTGGTCGTCCAAGGCTTATGCTTCATGGTAGCTCCACATGTCTTTGCAGCAGATAGCAAAGCTCTGTATCTGGCTCTCTCCTGACGAAGAGCCTGTGAAGACAGTTTCCCATAGTTGTTGAAGGAAGGTGTGCCATGGCTTGCAGATATGGTAGCATCTCTGTGCAAGTGGTCAATGCTGGCTCTAGATCTTTCTGGAATGCCTCCTTTCAGGCAGTACCTCATAAAGCCTGATGTATTATGATTGGAGTGCTTCTGGAAAGCCATCCAGCAGGAAGTTAAGTCAGGTTTTCACACATCGTATTTGTGTCATTGGTCTGCTATCCCGATTGGGCAATTGGAGTCTCAATGTGCACTAATCCATGTGCACATTTAAGATTAGTAAAGAAAAAGTACTGGAGAAATTAATGGGACCAAAAGCTGACAAATCCCCTGGACCTGATGGCCTACATCCTAGAGTTTTAAAAGAGGTGCCTGCAGAGATAGTAGATGCATTGGTTTTGATCTTGTAGAATTTCCTAGATTCTAGAACGGTCCCCGTGGATTGGAAGGTAGCAAATGCAACACCGCTACTCAAGAAAGGAGGGAGAGAGAAAACAGGGAACTATAGGCCAGTTAACCTGACATCAGCAGTAGGGAAAATGCTAGAATCTATTATTAAGGATGTGCTAAGAGGGCACTTAGAAAATCATAATATGATTAGGCTGAGTAGACACGGTTTTATGAAAGGGAAATCTTATTTGACAAATCTATTCGAGTTTTTTAGGGTGTAACAGGGTAGATAAGGGGGAACCAGTGGATGTAGTATATTTGGATTTTCAAAAGGCATTCGATAAGGTGCCACACAAGAGGTTGTTACACAAGATAGGGGCTCATGGGATTGGGGGTAATATATTAGCATGGATTGAGGATTGGTTAAAGTACAGAAAACAGAGAGTAGGGATAAACTGGTCATTTTAGGTTGTAACTAGTGGGGTGCTGCAAGGATCAGTGTTTGGGCCTCAGCTATTAACAATATACATCAATGACTTGAATGAGGGGACCGAATGTAATGTATCCAAGTCTGCTGATGATACAAAGCTAAGTGGGAAAGTAAGCTGTTAGGAGGATGCAAAGAGGCTGCAAATGGATATAGACAGGTTAATGAGCGGGCGAGAAGGTGGGGAAATAATGAAATTATCCAGTTTGGTAGGAAGGATAGAAAAGCAGAATATTTTTTAAAAGGTGAGAGACTAAGAAATGTTGGTAGTCAGGATGATTTGGGTGTTCTTGCACATGAATCACAGAAAGTTAACATGCAGGTACAGCAAGCAATTAGGAAGGCAAATGGTATGTTAGCTTTTATTGCAAGGGAGTTGGAGTACAAGAGTAAGGAGATCTTGCTGCAATTATATAGGGCTCTGGTGAGAACATACCTGGAGTACTATGTACCGTTTTGTCTCCTTATCTAAGGAAGGATATGCTTGCCCTAGAGGGGGTGCAACGAAGGTTCACTGGATTGATTCCTGGGATGAGAGGGTTGTCCTATGAGGACAGATTGAGTAGAATGGGCCTATACTCTTTGGGGTTTAGAAGAATGAGAGGTGATCTCATTGAAACGTATAAGATTCTTAGAGGGCTTGACGGGGTAGATGCTGAGAGGCTGTTTCCCCTGGCTGGAGAGTCTAGAACTAGAGGTCATAGTCTCAAGATAAGGGGTCGGCCATTTAGGACTGAGATGAGGAAAAATTTCTTCACTGAGAGGGTTATGAATCTTTGGAATTCTCTATCCCAGAGGGCTGTGGATGCTAAGTTGCTGAGTATATTCAAGACTGAGATCGATGGATATTTGGACACTATGGGAATGAAGGGATATGGGGATAGGGTGGGAAGTGGATTTGAGGTAGAAGATCAACCATGATCTTATTAAATGGTGGAGAAGGCTCAAGTGGCTGTATGGCCTACTCCTGCTCTTATTTCTTATGTTCTTATGTACTGGCTCACCTTTGTCTATAGATGCAGGTGCGAGGGTACAGGTGGGTGCGCACAGAACACTTCTACTGCAGCCTGATCTGCAGGCATCCCTCTATTGTCCACCACCCCTCTCTTCGTCCTCTGAAAAGCTTAGATATAGGGGAATGCCCATTCTGGCATTAATGGAGCTGTCAAAAAATAGGCGGCAGCAGACCAACTGCCACAAAGCTCCTGAATCCTGCCCAGCAGCAGAAGGAAACAAAATCAAGAAAAATGCTGCAGAAATGCCCTGATAATTGATCACTGAATCCTCTCACTGGGCCCTTTAAAACGTACTTCTGTTTACAGCTCACTCCCTTTCAACTCATTATATATGGACGTGAGGATCACTCCTCATAATTCTTGTTAGAAGTCAGAAAATTGGATGCACAACAAAATGACATCATCCTTCCTTCATTTAAATATTATGGTGTTTTGGATGGGAGCTTCCTGCCCTCATTCTTTTCCATGTCAGAAATGCACTTGATATGCAAAGTAGGTGGAGATCTGGCATTATAGTTCTCCACCCAACTTCCCACTCGGGTCAATGGAATTACACCTGTTTATTGGCGAACCTGATTAGAAAATATACCCTCTTAGATCTTGGTTATAGCTTTGGTACTAAATTGGCAATCATTGCTCAGAGAAGCCACAAAGGTAGCTGGTGTTGGAAATGGAAGTGTGTCACACTGTTACAACAAAGTATGTTCTTCTGAGGTTAGGATTGAGATACATTGTTGGGACAGAGTGGAGGGTACTTTTACTCTGCGTCTGGTTGTGCTATACCTGACCTGGGAGTGTTTGATGTTTGGGAGACTGAAATAGAAAGTGTTCCCCAGAATGGACACCTTGATAAACATAAAACTCATGAAATAAAATATTTAAAAGTACAGGTGCATTTATTGTACTAATCAATGATATATGAAATCAGAACATCCAAATAATAATAAAGTCCTGTTACAATGTGGGGAGGGGGGTGGGGGAAGGATTGGATGAATCACCAACTTTAGCTGTAATCCAGCTTTCGTTTATCCTAGCAACAGTCTGCTCCAAAGAGAATCACTTGTACTGTAAAAAGAGTTGAACTCCAACAAAAGCCATCTAAAGCAACCTGACAAACTGTTTTGAATGGAAGACTAAAAATCTCTGTGGTGACTCAATAACATCTTTAGAGTGCACCAGGAGATTATGCATTTGAAATCAGCAAAGAATTTGCATCAGTTCACAATATATGTTCTCTGAATGGTGCTGTGATTAATATTCTAACCGTTTTAAAGCCTGAGAAAGTTAGTGAATGCAAGATGACGTTTCCTGATGCTTGGCAGTGAAGAGAGAATTGTTGTTTGAAGCATCTGTGTTTGGCTTGTTTGTGCTTGCCAGCACAGCCAGCTAATAAAGCCTGCTATCAGATGTCATTTGCATATGAACAAAACAGAGAAAAAAAGCTCTTATAAATTTTGGATAAGATCGAGTTTGGGAAATGTCAGTCTAAAGTAAATAATGGAAGCAACGAATTAAAAGGGGAGCTAACTTGTTGTACATTAAAAATAAGTAATATTTGACTGATTTCTCAGCTTCATTCTAAGTTACATTACTTATTGCAGTGAAATAGAATGTTTGCAAAGATTAATTGATACCATGCAAGTTATATGCAGAATATAATGTTAAAAATCCATAGAACAACCCTTTGTTATAATAATACATAACTGGATTACAAATCTGACTGTTGCGTGAAGCACTGAAAGGACCATTGACAGGTTTATGCTAACTAACCACTCTGAAGTCTGAATGCTTGAGACTGCTCACAGTTTACTGCTACTGGCAGGGAAGCTTGCCCTATGGCTCATGTTCGTCTGCTTTTCAGTCCTTTACTGCCCTGCAAGCACTTGTATTTACATTCAATGTTCAGCAATTTAAGCTGTGCTAGAATTCATTAAATTGTCCCAGCTAAAATCCGTTCTTAATTACTTTAAATGCAATTTTACATTATTCCTTTGAAAATTGACAATTCCGGAATCCTCAATGACAGTCATTCACTGTAGTGAAAATAAAAGCATAATAAGTTCTTGAACTCAACAGTAAGGACCAGACAGAGACAGTTCCAGCTAAAATTTTCCCACATATAAAATCAATTATACAAGTGCCAAACGGATCCCACAGTCCTGCATTGGGTCACCTATAAATTTGAACTAAGATGTATGCAAAGTATTTTAAAAGATGTTTGAAGTATTGACTGGGAAATTCCTCGGAGCTGCTCCCACTCCACTGGCGTTACTATTGTCAGAAATGTAGCTGAAAATCCGAAGAATTTCCCAGCCATTGGAATTTAGAAGCAATTCTAATATACAGAATTTTATGAATTCAGAATGAAAATCAAGGTTTAAAAAAATGTCTGTTTCCATCTAAAGGAATTCTCTTGAAGAAAATTCCTTGGTAACACTCTTTCACCTGTAGTGTTTATGAATTATGGGTATAATGCAGTTTATACCAGAAAAGTCAGAAAATTGCCCCTGTTATGCCTAAGCAGTGCGTGATTGAGATAAGCTCACTTTATGAGTCATGTCAACTCAGCTCGACTCAGTTGAACCTCTATTGCTCGTAACTTACCAGGCACAATGCCATTTTGTGGCTTATATTCCAATTAAGCCATCACTCCTCATCATAAATCAATCAGCGTGACAATATCCTATATTTGTCTTATACTTAGTGGTATAAACAAATTATCTAAATAGCAAATGACTGTACAGTAAATAGTATAACAGCAATAGCTTGCATTTATATAATGCCTTTAATGGAGAAAAATGGAGAAAGAGTGGGGGAATGGGATTAAGTGGATAGCTCTTTCAGAGAATCAGCACAGGTACTGCTTCACTGCTATTATTCTGAGGGTGAATTTCCAAGGGAACTCTCCCGCTTGTCCGCTATAACTTTGGCAGAAGAGCTGTAGAAACCCCAGAAAAACAGCAATATGTATTTGTGTATTTATATTATACAAATAGCTGAAAAATTTGCTTCATTTCACTCTAGTTCACAGTATTTTAAAGAAAGAGTTGAATTTTTATAGCACCTTTCACAACCTCAAGACGTCCCAAAGTGCTTTACAGCCAATGAAGTAATTTTGAATTGAAGTTACTGTTGTAGTGTAAGGAAACTTGCCAGCCAATTTGCACACAGCAAGGTCCCACTAACAGTAATGAGATAATGACCAGGTAATCTGTTTTAGTGATGTTGGCTGAGGAATAAATGTTGGCCAGGATACCGGGAATAGTGCCTTGGGATCTCTTATGGGATGTTATTCACTGTCTGCTCCCAGTCATCTAGTCATTAAACTAAATGGATCCTTTTATATTTAACAGTAAAAATCACATCATAAATCATTAAGTACTATGCAGATCCCACAAAAGGACAACAGTCCTGCACTAAGTCACCTATAAATTTGCATAAGATTCTTCTCAAAGTTTTTTAAAAATCCTTTGAAATACTGAAATTTAGAAAGAATGTATAATATATAACTAAAGCAAGTTTTTATATTGAGAATAAATTCAAGTTTGTAAATGGCATATCTATAAAAATCCAACCTTGCAACATGTTAGCTATAATAAAAAATTAAATTCCAACAATACACTTTTTATACATATTGAATTATAAATAAAAACATACTTATTTAAACATGTAATAGTTCAGGTAAAGTACATTATGATAAACAAGACGTGAAATCATTACTTAATATAAATGTTCTAAAATGTCTAAGTAAAAATAAAAGTGAGCTTACCAACACACGTGAAGTTATCATCAGCTAAGCGGTAACCATCCAAACATCTCCACTCCACAGAGAGAGATAGGTTTGTCAAAACAGCACTGAAGACCACTGACAGAAGAGGTAACAGTATCATAATCTCCAGTGTTTTTGACTAACTGCAGCGAACAATTCACTGTTTTTTAAGCATATCTTCAGGGCAAAAGCATAAAGGGTGACTCTAGAATAAATCTACATGGTCTGTAGCATTTTCTCACAATTCCTATTTCTCTTTTTTTTCCATCGTGGAGTTCTATACTTTTACAAACTGCAGCTCCCTTGGAATGCCTTGCAGGGTTTTGTAGCTTTTTGGAAGTAAAGTATGAAATGCCTGACACTCTTGTGACAGATTTGACACATTTAAAAAATCCAGATCAGTTGGTAATTACAAAATTTCCCTCAAGTATTAAGTCTTCAGATAAAAGTAACTTAAAGTACAATAATGCAGTGCTGTCTCCCAGTGCTCTTTTTAATGCAACATTTTCTTTGCTGAATGAGGTGTTCTGCTCTCTCCAAAGTACTTGTTTGCATACATTTATAAGGGCTCCCCTCCTCCACTCACCCTCAGCAGCACGAGAGTTCGATTCACCCCACCCCTTTCTGTTTTTTTAATACCAGTTGACTTAGACCTCTTTCAAATATACATGTGGGCAAACCAATACCAAAGAGAAGTCAGCCAAAGAACAGAGAGCCATAATTCATATTTTCCCTGTCTGTACAAGTCTGTAGCTTGCATGTTGAATGCGAATAATCATATTTTTGATTGTCTCACTCAGAACCGACAGTAAATATCAGATTTTCAAAAGGGCAGCGGAGTCAAACGTAGTTCACCACTGTTTTCTTATGCAGTATTAAAAAAAATTGTATTTTGTAAGCTCTTTTAAGTCAAATAATATCTTTACTTTACACTTTGCATGCAGATTAAATGATCCCGTTAAATTAAACAGATTTCACTGCTAAGCACGATTCCTGATAGCTTACTATGAGTTAAGAGGCTTTTTTCTGACCTTTTCTGATCAAATTTGTAACCTGGAAAGGAAGCTGAAACAATTTTTGAGCATTAGCAGAACCCCACCCCCACTTCCCCCTTAACCATCTTAAATTCACTATCAGCTATTGAATGTAACATAAAATGAAGCACCATGCCATAGTTGGCATTGTTGCTAATGGAACTGCTATCATTTCAATTCTACTATGATTCACTCAAATAATAACATACAGTGGTAATTAATGAATTACACAAGCAGAGCAGCACTACTGGTATCCCACAGGAACAGCACTACTGGTATCCCACAGGAACAGCACTACTGGTATCCCACAGGAACAGCACTACTGGTATCCCACAGGAACAGCACTACTGGTATCCCACAGGAACAGCACTACTGGTATCCCACAGGGACAGCACTACTGGTATCCCACAGGGACAGCACTACTGGTATCCCACAGGAACAGCACTACTGGTATCCCACAGGAACAGCACTACTGGTATCCCACAGGGACAGCACTACTGGTATCCCACAGGGACAGCACTACTGGTATCCCACAGGAACAGCACTACTGGTATCCCACAGGAACAGCACTACTGGTATCCCACAGGAACAGCACTACTGGTATCCCACAGGAACAGCACTACTGGTATCCCACAGGAACAGCACTACTGGTATCCCACAGGGACAGCACTTTGATTGTGGGCAGACTGAGCAGATGGCACATTCATATTTCTCATCTCCAAAAGGCTGACCATGTTTATGAGGTATTGCGTAGTTGAGTGCCAGATTTATAGGACTACTATCAAGTCTGTGACCCTGGATATTCTGGAGGCAGGCGAGACAGACTGGGTTAGGAGTCTGATAATAACCTATTTAAAGAATTTTTAGAGGTATGTGAATAAATCATAGTTCCACTTTATAATGCATGAAGCATTCGTAACAAGATAGATGAATTAATGGACAAATACAGATAAATGAGTTTGATCTAGTAGCCAGTACTGATATATGGTTGCAAGATGACCAGGGTTGGGAACTAAATATTCCAGGGTACTTGACTTTTTTTTAAAAATAGGCAAAATGGAAAAGGGGGTGGGTGGGGTAGCCCTGATAATAAAAGATGAGATAAAGGCAGTAGTGAGAAAGGATCTTAGCTCAGAAAATCAGGATGTAAAATCAGTATGGATGGAGATAAGGAATAACAAGGAGCAGAAAACATTGATGGGAGTAGTTTATAGGCTCACTTACACTAGTTATAGTGTTGGACAGAGTATAAATCAGGAAATTAAAGGATCATGTAACAAGGGTAATGCAATGCTTGTGGGGGACTTTAATCTTCATATAGAATGGGCAAACCAAATTGGCAAAAGTAGTTTGGAGGACAAGTTCCCCATGGAATACATTCGAGACAGTTTTCTAGAACAATATGTCAAGGAACCAACTGGGGAACAGACTATTTTAGATCTAGTATTGTGTAATGAAACAGGGTTAATTAGTAATCTTTTTGTAAAGGATCCTCTGGTGCAGAGTGATCATAATGTGATTGAATTTCCTATTGAGTTTGAGAGTGATGTAGTTAAGTTCGAAACTATGGTCTTAAATTTATCAAAGCCAATTACGTAGGTATGAGGGGCGAGTTGGCTAAGGTAGATTGGGAAATTAGATTAAAAGATATGACGGTAGATAAGCAATGGCGAACATTTAAAGAAATAATTCATAATTCTCAAAGAATATACATTCCCTTGAGGAATATAAACTCCATGGGAAAAGTGATCCAACCGTGGCTAACAAGAGAAAGTTCTCAATTGGGGAAAGGCCAATTTTACAAAGCTGAGAGGAGATTTGGCAAAAGTGGACTGGAAACTTGAACTGTGTCAGAGCAGTGGGAGGCTTTCTAGGAGGAGATAGTGAGCGTTCAGAGCAAATGTGTTCCCACTAAGAAAAAGGGTGGGACTCCCAAATCTAGAGCCCCTTGGATGTCAAGGAGCATACAGGTTAGGATAAGGCAAAAAAGAGAAGCTTATGTCAGATACAGAGAGCTCAATACTGCAGAAAGCCTAGAGGAGTATATTAAATGCAGGGGTGAAATTAAAAAGGAAATTAGGAAAGCAAAGAGGGGTCATGAAAAAATATTGGCAAGTAATAACAAGGAAAATCCAAAGATGTTTTATAAATACATAAAGAGCAAGAGGATAACTAAGTGTAGGGCCTATTAGAGACCAAAAAGGTAACCTGTGCATGGAGACGGAAGACGTGGGTATGGTTCTTAATGAATACTTTGCGTCTGTCTTCACGAAAGAGGGAGACAATGCAGACATTGTAATTAAGGAGAAGTGTCAAATATTGGATGGGATAAACATAGTGAGAGAGGAAGCATTAAGGGGTTTAGCATCTTTGAAAGTATATAAATCGCCAGGCCCCGATGAAATGTATCCCAGGCTGTTAAGGGAAGTAAGGGGGGAAATAGCTGAGGTGCTGACCGTCATTTTCCAAGCCTCTCTGTCTACAGGCGTGGTGCCGGAGGATTGGAGGACAGCTAATGTTGTACCATTGTTTAAGAAGACTGAGAAATTGTAGGCCAGTCAGCCTAACCTCGGTGGTGGGCAAATTATTGGAAAAAATTCTGAGGGACAATATTAATCATCATTTAGAAAGGCACTGATTAATCAAGGACAGTCAGCATGGATTTGTTAAGGGAAGTCATGTGACTAACTTGATTGAATTTTTTGTGGAGGTAACAAGGAGGGTCGATGAGGGTAGCGCGTTTGATGTAGTCTACATGGATTTTAGGAATGCTTTTGACAAGGTCCCACATGGCAGACTGGTCAAAAAATTGGTCCAAAGCAAAGTTGGATCCAAAATTGGCTCAGTGGCAGAAAGCAAAGGGTAATGGTCGACGGGTGTTTTTGTGAATGGAAGGCTATTTCCAGTGGGGTTCCGCAGGGCTCAGTACTAGGTCCCTTGCTTTTTGTGGTATATATCAATGATTTAGTCTTAAATGTAGGGGGCATGATTAAGAAGTTTGCAGATGATACAAAAATTGGCTGTGTGGTTGATAGTGAGGAGGAAAGCTGTAGTCTGCAGAAAGATATCAATGGACTGGTCAGAGGGGCAGAAAAGGGCAAATGGAATTCAATCTGGAGAAGTGTGAGGTAATGCATTTGGGGAGGGCAAACAAGGCAAGGGAATACACAATAAATGGGAGGATTCTGAGAAGTGTAGAAGAACAGAGGGCACTTGGAGTGCATGTTCACAGATCCCTGAAGGTAGCAGGACAGGTAGAGAAGGTGGTTAAGAAGGCATTATTTCCTCCTTTATTAGCCAAGGCATAGAATATAAGAGCAGGGAGGTTATGCTAGAACTGTATAAACACTAGTTAGGCCACAGCTTGAGTACTGCGTACAGTCTGGTCACCACATTACAGAAAGATGTGATTGCTCTAGAGAGGGTATAGGGGAGATTTACGAGGATGTTGCCAGGACTGGAGAATTTTAGCTATGAGGAAAGATTGGATAGGCTAGGATTGTTTTCTGTGAAAAGGAGGAAGCTGAGAGTAGATTTAATTGAGGCGCATTAAATTATGAGGGGCCTAGATAGAGTGGATTGGAAGGACCTATTTCCCTTGGCTGAGCGGTCAATAACCAAGGGGTATAGATTTAAAGTGATTGGAGGGGAGTTGAGGAGAAAGTTTTTCACCCAAAGTGTGGTGGGGGTCCAGAACTCACTGTCTGAAAGGTTGGTAGAGGCAGAAACCCTCATCACATTTAAAGGATACTTGGATGTGCACTTGAGATACTGTAACCTACAAGGCTACAGACCAAGAGTTGGAAAGTGCGATTATGCTGGATAGCTCTTTTCCGGCTAGCACAGACACGATGGGCCGAAAGGCCTCCTTCTGTGCCGTAAATTTCTATGATTCTAGAGAAAAAGGATACTTCTAGATTAAAAGAAGAGGCTTACAAAAAGAATAGTAAGTCTGAGGATTAGGAGGGTTTTTGAAATCAGCAAAGGATGACTAAGAAATTGATATAGACAGAGAAAATTGATTATGAGAGAAAACTCGCAAGGAATATAAAAACAGATTGCAAGAGCTTCTACAAGTATGTAAAAAGGAGGAGATTGTTAATTATATCCATGTGATTTATATCAATTAGTGTTAATTGTACTTAGGTGTTGCGTATCAATTGGGAACTCTCTTGTATCCATTTATAAGAGAGCTGATCTAGGGTGTGGTGTGGTTGTAATATGGAGCTCTGTGAATAAAGGCTTGGAAGCAACTGAAGATCAGGTTCTTGTATTCTATCCTTCACCACCTGGCTATCCAGTTTATAATAGAGATTAGCGAAAGGAAACATAGGTCCCTTATAGGCAGAGACAGGAGAAATTATAATGGAGAATAAGGAAATGGCAGAGATGTTAAACAAATATTTTGTATCTGTCTTAACCGTAGAACCCATAGAAAATATACCAGAAATAGTGGAGAACCAAGTGTTTAATGAAAGTGAGGAACTTAATGTAATTAAGATTAGTAAAGATAAAGTACTGGAGAAATTAATGGGACTAAAAGCTGACAAATCCCCTGAACCTGATGGCCTACTTCCTAATGTTTTAAAAATGGTGCCTGCAGAGATAGTGGATGCATTGGTTTTGATCTTTCAGAATTCCCTAGATTCTAGAACGGTCCCCATGGATTGGAAGGTAGCAAATGTAACCCCGCTACTCAAGAAAGGAGGGAGAGAGAAAACAGGGAACTATAGGCCAGTTAACCTGACATCAGCAGTTGGGAAAATGCTAGAATCTATTATTAACGACGTGGTAACAGGGCACTTAGAAATTCATAATATGATTAGGCAGAGTCAACACGGTTTTATGAAAGGGAAATCATGTTTGACAAATCTATTCGAGTTTTTTGAGGGTGTAACTATCAGGGTAGATAAGGCGGAATCAGTGGATGTAGTATATTTGGATTTTCAAAAGACATTCGATAAGGTGCCTCACAAGAGGTTGTTACACAAGATTAGGGCTCATGGGATTGGGGATAATATATTAGCATGGATTGAGGATTGGTTAATGGACAGGAAACAAAGAGTAGGAATAAACGGGTCATTTTCGGATTGGCAGGTTGTAACTAGTGGGGTGCCGCAAGGATCGGTGCTTGGGCCTCAGCTGTTTACAATATATATCAATGACTTGGATGAAGGGACCAAGTGTAATGAATCCAAGTCTGCTGATGATACAAAGCTAGGTGGGAAAGTAAGCTGTGAGGAGGACGCAAAGAGGCTGCAAAAGGATATAGAGAGGTTAAGTGAATGGGTGAGAAGGTAGCAGAAGGAGTATAATGTGGGGAAATGTGAAATTATCCACTTTGGTAGGAAGAAAAGAAAAGCAGAATATTTTTTAAAAGATGTGAATCTAAGAAATGTTGGTAGTCAGAGGGTTTTGGGTGTCCTTGTACACGAAGCACAGAAAGTTAACACGCAAGTACAGCAAGCAATTAGGAAGGTAAATGGTATGTTAGCCTTTATTGCAAGGGGGTTGGAGTGTTAGAGTAAGGAGGTCTTGCCTCAACTATATCGGGCTCTGGTGAGACCAAACCTGGAGTGCTGTGCACAGTTTTGGTCTCCTTACCTAAGGAAGGATATAGTTGTCTTAGAGGGGGTGGAACGAAAGTTTATTAAATTGATTCCTGGGATGAGAGGATTGTCCTATGATGAGAGATTGAGTAAAATCGGCCCATATTCTCTGGAGCTTAGAAGAATGAGAGATGATCTCATTGATAGGTATAAAATTCATAGAGGGCAAGGTAGATGCTGAGAGACTGTTTCACCTGGCTGGATTGTCTAGAACTAGGGGACATAGTCTGAAGATAAGGGGTTGGCCATTTAGAACAGAGATGAGGAAAAATGTCTTCACTCAGAGGATTGCGAATCTTTGGAATTCTCTACCCCAGAGGGCTGGGGATGCTGACTCATTGAGTATATTCAAGACTGAGATTGATAGATTTTTGGACACTAAGGGATATGGGGATAAGGCAGCTAAATGAAGTTGAGGTCGAAGATCAGCCATAATCTTATTGAATGGTGGAGCAGGCTCGAGGGGCCGTATGGCCTACTCCTGCCCCTATTTCTTATGTTCTTATAATGTCTTTTAAAAAGTTTGGACCTTAAATGGCTTGTTGGATAAATGCATTACACATTGCAGAACTGAGCTATACAGACCAGGAAAGTCTTTAGGTTGATCTCTGGTCCATGCTGAGTTAGCTGATCTCAGCCTGGCTAGTTTGGGGGAGTACATAGGAACATAGGAAGACGAGTAATCCATTTAGCCCCTCGAGCCTGTTCTGCCATTCACTAAGATCATGGCTGATCTGTGACTTAACTCCATATACCCGCCTTCGCCCCATATCGCTTAATATCTTTAGTTAACAAAAATCTATCAATCTCAGGTTTAAAATTAACAATTAAGCTAGCATCATCTGCCGTTTGTGGAAGAGAGTTCCAAACTTCTACCAACCTTTGTGTGTAGAATGTTTCCTAACTTCACTCCTGAATGTCCTGGCTCTAATTTTTAAACTATGTCCTCTAGTCCTAGACTCCCCAACCAGCGAAAATAGTTTCTCTCTTTCTATCCCATCGGTTCCCCTTAAGATCTTGAAAACTTCAATCAAATCACCCCTTAATTTTCTAAATTCCAGGGACTGCAACCCTAATTTGTGTAATCTCGCTTCTTAATTTAATCCTTGGAGTCCAGATATCATTTGAGTAAATCTACACCGTACTCCCTCCAAGGCCAATACATCCTTCCGAAGGTGCGGTGCCCAGAACTGAACACAGTGCTCCAGGTGTGGTTTAACCAGGGCTTTGTATAGCCGAAGCATAACTTCTATCCCCATGTATTCTAGTCCTCTTGAAATAAAGGCCAGCATTCCATTAGCCTTTTTGATTATTTTCTGTACCTGTCCATGATATTTTAATGATCTATGTACATAGACACCTAAGTCTCGTTGGACCTCCACT
The DNA here is from genome assembly GCF_035084215.1 of Heptranchias perlo. Lineage (NCBI taxonomy): Eukaryota > Metazoa > Chordata > Chondrichthyes > Hexanchiformes > Hexanchidae > Heptranchias > Heptranchias perlo. The sequence continues at coordinate 130,948,071 of NC_090325.1, forward strand.
GTTTCAAGCTTTTCACTATTTAGAAAGTACTCTGATCTATCCTTTTTAGGTCTAAAATGGATGACCTCACACTTGCTTACATTGAAATCCATTTGCCACAGTTTTACCCATTCACTTAATCTATTAACATCTCTCTGTAATTTTATGCTTCCTTCTACACTGCTTACAATGCTGCCTATCTTTGTGTCATCGGCACCCTTGGATAGGTGGCTCTCTATCCCGTCATCTAAGTCGTTAATAAATACAGTGAATAATTGAAGCCTCATCACAGATCCCTGTGGAACACCACTCGTCACATCCTGCCAATTTAAGTAATTGGGCATTATCCCTATTCTCTGTCTCCTGCCACTCAGCCAATTTCCTAATCAGTTTAATAATTTGCCCTCAATTCCATGAGCTTCAACTTTAGCTAACAGTCTCTCGTGAGGGACTTTATCGAATGCCTTCTGGAAGCCCATATAAACAACATCCATAGACATATAAGAACATGAGATCATAAGAAATAGAAGCAGGAGTAGGTCATATAGCCCCTCGAGCCTGCTTCGACCTCAACTTCACTTTCCCGCCTGATCCCCCTATCCCTTGATTCCCCTAGAGTCCAAAAATCTATCTATCTCATCCTTGAATACACTCAACAAATCAGCATCCACAGCCCTCTGGGGTAGAGAATTCCAAAGATTCACAACCCTCTGAGTGAAGAAATTCCTTCTTATCTCAGTCTTAAATGGCCGACCCCTTATCCTGAGACTATGCCTCCTAGTTCTAGACTCTCAAGCCAGGGGAAACAACCTCTCAGTATCTAATAGCTTATGTTGAGAAGCACTAAACCGAGGGAATTAGAAGAATAGATATTCGCCTCAATTTTCCAAAAAGCCATAAACCTGACAGAAGGTGTTTGATACAAGATCTGCACACACCCAACTAGTGTGCGGACCCCACACTTAGTTCCAGTATCAGCACCATAAACATAAAGGGGGAGCTCTGTGAAGAATTTTGGTTACATCTGCTAAGATTTGTTCAATGAAATGTGAAGAACAACTTTCACATACCTGATGTTTTTTCTCTTCTCCACGACAAACCGTCTTCTTAAACCCCTCTCCCTGCCCCGTCCACCCTCACCTCCAACAACAAGTGTGAGTTCATGGACTTCTTTGTCACTAAGATTGAGACCATTTGTTCAGCTGCCTCCCTTCCCCTAGCCCATCAAGCCAAACTTTCTTTACAAATCCTTGCTGGCTCTCTCTGATCAGCTGAAAATTTTCAAGGTGTTCGGTCACTATTCTTAATTACAGACTCCAGTAACAACCTGGCTTGGTGTCCCTAAGCAAGGGGAGTAGGGAAATCAGCCAAGGTTACTTCTCCTGATCACTAGTCAACAATCACTATTTGACCCCTGTTCCTTGTACATGAGTCACTGAAAGCTAACATGCAGGTGCAGCAAAGAAATAGGAAGGCAAATGGTATGTTGGCCTTTAGTACAAGAGGATTTGAGTACAGGAGTAAAGATGTCTTACTGCAATTATATAGGGCCTTGATGAGAGTGCACCTGGAGCATTGTGTACAATTTTGGTCTCCTTACCTAAGAAAGGATGTCCTTGCCATAGAGGGAGTGCAACGAAGGTTCACCAGACTGATTCCTGGGATGGCGGGATTGTCGCATGAGGAGAGATTGAGTAGACTAGGCCTGTATTCTCTAGAGTTTAGAAGAATGAGAGGTGATCTCATTGAAACATGTAAAATTCTTACAGGACTCGACAAGGTAGATGCAAGGAGGATGTTTCCCCTGGCTGGGGAGTCTAGAACCAGGGGTCTCAGTCTCAGAATAAGGGGTAGGCCATTTAGGACCGAGATGAGGAGAAATTTCTTCACTCAGAGGATGGTGAATCTTTGGAATTCTCTACCGCAGAGGGCTGTGGAGGCTCAGCCATTGAGTACATTAAAAACAGAGATCGATGGATTTCTAGATATTAAAGGCATCAATGGATATGGGGATAGTGCAGGAAAATGACATTGAGGTAGAAGATCAGCCATGATTTTGGTTTTTTTTATTCGTTCATGGGATGTGGGCGTCGCTGGCAAGGCCGGCATTTATTGCCCATCCCTAATTGCCCTTGAGAAGGTGGTGGTGAGCCGCCTTCTTGAACCGCTGCAGTCCGTGTGGTGAAGGTTCTCCCACAGTGCTGTCAGGAAGGGAGTTCCAGGATTTTGACCCAGCGACGATGAAGGAACGGCGATATATTTCCAAGTCGGGATGGTGTGTGACTTGGAGGGGGACGTGCAGGTGGTGCTGTTCCCATGTACCTGCTGCTCTTGTCCTTCTAGGTGGTAGAGGTCACGGGTTTGGGAGGTCCTGTTGAAGAAGCCTTGGCGAGTTGCTGCAGCGCATCCTGTGGATGGTACACACTGCAGCCACAGTGCGCCGGTGGTGAAGGGAGTGAATGTTTAGGGTGCTGGATGAGGTGCCAATCAAGCGGGCTGCTTTGTCCTGGATGGTGTCGAGCTTCTTGAGTGTTGTTGGAGCTGCACTCATCCAGGCAAGTGGAGAGTATTCCATCACACTCCTGACTTGTGCCTTGTAGATGGTGGAAAGGCTTTGGGGAGTCAGGAGGTGAGTCACACATCGCAGAATACCCAGCCTCTGACCTGCTCTTGTAGCCACAGTCTTTATATGGCTGGTCCAGTTACGTTTCTGGTCAATGGTGACCCCCAGGATGTTGATGTTGGGGGGTTCGGCGATGGTAATGCCGTTGAATGTCAAGGGGAGGTGGTTAGACTCTCTCCTGTTGGAGAGAGTCTAACCACCTGGCACTTGTCTGGCTGAATGTTACTTGCCACTTATGAGCCCAAGCCTGAATGTTGTCCAGGTGTTGCTGCATGCGGGCTCGGACTGCTTCATTATCTGAGGGGTTGCGAATGGAACTGAACACTGTGCAATCATCTGCGAACATCCCCATTTCTGACCTTATGATGGAGGGAAGGTCATTGATGAAGCAGCTGAAGATGGTTGGTCCTAGGACACTGCCTTGAGAAACTCCTGCAGCAATGTCCTGGGGCTGAAATGATTGGCCTCCAACAACCACTACCATCTTCCTTTGTGCTAGGTATGACTCCAGCCACTGGAGAGTTTACCCCCTGATTCCCATTGACTTCAATTTTAACCGGGCTCTTTGGTGCCACACTCGGTCAAATGCTGCCTTGATGTCAAGGGCAGTCACTCTCACCTCACCTCTGGAATTCAGCTCTTTTGTCCATGTTTGGACCAAGGCTGTAATGAGGTCTGGAGCCGAGTGGTCCTGGCGGAACCCAAACTGAGCATCGGTGAGCAGGTTATTGGTGAGTAAGTGCCGCTTGATAGCACTGTCGACGACACCTTCCATCTGCTTCAACCACTCCATGTGGCAGTGAGTTCCACATTCTCTCAGTCTGTGTAAAGACTGTGGGGGTTAAATTGGATAACCCTCGAAAACGGGCGCTGGGATTACAGTACGTAATGAACCAGTGCCCATTCGTTGCGATACATGCAGTAATATTCGTGCTGCCTGCTGTTTTAAATGATTGCTGCATGCAGCCAGCGCTACCTGCGCTGTTGATCGGCTGCATGCATCAGCAGGGGACCCCGATATCGCGGTGGCTCGCACTTCTTAAAGGCAGCCTGCACCTCTTAAAGGGAAGGTCCATGGTGGCTGCAAAAAACGGTGGGAGTCGTTTCAAAACTGAATCTTTGAAGAATGTCTGCGCCTGGGAGAGAGAGTGCACCAAGGTTCTCTCTGATGCTCTAGAGGCCTTGGTGCAAGAGGTGGAGAGAAGGAGGGGCATCCTGTATCCACAGCAGGGCAAGAGGCCTTCCAGGCATATGATCAGGTAGCAGTGGGAGGAAGCAGCGGAGAGGTAAATGCCAGGAGCATAGCTCCAAGAACATGGATGCAGTGCAGGAAGAAGTTCAATGATTTAACACGAGTTGTCAAGGTGAGTAAGTTTAAGCTTCAAATGGCATATTCTACCAACCGCACCACTAGCCTCATCCATTGCTCAATTCACTACACCCCCATCACCCACCTACCAACAATCTCTTTCAATTAGTACCCAACCATTCAAATCATATGCTTTAGCTCACCCTGACATATTACCACTGTTGCAAGCCTCACACCCACAACTCACAGTTCACACACACTGGCAGCTATTCAACCATGACAGCCACATCACTCAAACATCTTGCAGGACACTCACTGACACACTTCCCTCTTTCTTGCAGGAGAATCTGGCGCATAACAGTCGGCAGCAAGAAAGAACTGGAAGAGGACAGGCACGCCTACACGCCTTAATTCCCATGAAGGAGACAGTGCTGGCCATCATTAGAAGGACCATCGCTGAGACCGTGGCCACGGGTGGTGCTGGAGGGATCGATGATGAGGGTCTCTGCATACCTAATCCTCCTTCTCTGTTTTCACTTCTCCCTCATCCCACAATCTTTTCTGACTCACGTGCTGCAGATGGTGTAAGCACGCACTTCTTACTTTCTCCTCTCCACTCACCAGAAGGGCTGATGGAGGTGATCACCCATTCTATGTGGTCACCTCCATCCCTTGTCCCCTTTTCATTTCAGAGACCTAAGAACTGGAATCGTCCCAGTCAGAGGAGGCAGAGGAAGAAGACAGTGATGATGAAGAGACACCGTCACTCGATCTTACACTCAGATCAGAGACTGACACTGTGCGTACTTTAGAGGCTCAGATAGAGGAGGGATCTGCACGTGGTGAGACACCGGGCACAAGTGCGCAGGAGCCAGGGCTGGGGGAAAAGATATCACAGGTGCCAGCTCACTCCAGGGCGAGGTCACACACCAGTTCTGCTGCAGACGATTCAGGTAATGACTTTGATGGGCCAGACTACAGAAGAAGACTGATGGACGCACACAACCAAATGCTTGGTGCACTGGAAAACCTGCCAGAAAGCCTGCGCACATCAAGAAGCATGGAGGAGTCCAGCTCCAACTTGGCACAGGGCTTTGCGCAGAGCTTGGAGCCCATCCTTTCCCACATAGAACAGGTGGTCACCTCCATCAGCACACCTGTGGAATCCACCATGATGCAGAGTCTGATGCACAAATATCTTTTATCAAAGATCACCAGGATTGCTGAAGAGCCACCCCGTGAGAGTGGCACTGGCACCATGGAAGATGAACCTGCTGTCCTGTCTCAGGATGACAGCAATCCTGCTCCCACCCCTGCCCCGTCAGAACCCTTGCTGTGGCCTGTCAGCCAGCCAGCCTAGGTCGAGATGGTGCAGTGTGAAGTCAGGTCCTCCCGGCCCAGAGCTGCTCGAGGTCGTCCTCCAAGGCCATCTGCATGCTCCTCCATTGAAGGTCAGCAGCCTTCCACCACCTATGCTCCAGCCGCTGGGGATGCACCTTGTAGGAGCACTAGGATAGGTAAAGGCACACGAACAACAGGCACTAAAGGAATGCACAAGGGTGAATAGTATCAGTTTGTTTGCATAATTTCATGTATTAATTTATAAATGTGCATTTGAAATTGCATTTGGTGGTGGTTTTAATTTCTGCGATGAGCTGAGGGAGGAACCAATGTGTAATCTTAAGGAGGACTGTTTGATGGTCATGTGAGAGAGGAAAGGTAAGGAGTGTGGGCCTGTTGGTGAATGGGGAGGTGTCGTTGAGGTTACTGGTATCGCTCATGAATAATCTGATCATGTAGAGCCCTGGCAGAAACAGCCTGTCTACGTTGTAGCCTCCATTCCTCTTCCTTCACTTTCTGTTGCACTTCCTCCTCCTCCTCCACTTCCTCCTTCACCTCTTCCTGCTCCTCCTCTTCCTCTTCCTCTTGCTTAAGTTCTTGCCGGATAGGCAGTGACAAGGGCTGTTCCTTCATAATGGCGAGGTTATGCAGCATGCAGCATACTACGGCAAATCTTGATTCCAGCTCAGCTGAGTAGTGCAGCGCTCTTCCAGAGCAGTCCAGGCAGCGGAAGCGTTGCTTGAGGATGCCTATGACGTGCTCTATGATGTTCCTTGTGGCAGAATAGCTCTCATTGTAGGCCTGCTGTGCACATGTGCATGGGTTCCTGACCGGAATCATGAGCCATTTCATGAGGAGATAAGTCTTGTCACCCAGTAGCCAGCCTTTGACTTGCCGTGCTGGTTGAAATAAAGATGGCACATTGGACTGCCGCAGGATGAAGGAATTAGGACTGCTGCCAGGATAGTGGGCATTGACCTGCATGATGCACTGCGTGTCGTCACACACCATCTGCACATTGAGGGAGTGGAATCCCTTTCTGTTCATGAATATGACCGAGTTCAGATGAGGAACACTTGTGGCAATATGCGTACAGTCAATGGTACCCTGCACCATGGGGAAGCCTGCAATGTGAGCAAAACCTCTTGATAGCTCCCCTTGCTTGTCTCTGACAAGAGAGATGAATGTGTTTTTCATTGCGCAGAGAGTCTTAGTGACCTCCCTTATACAGCAGTTCGCGGCAAACTATGAGATGTTGCTTATATGTCGAGCAGAAGCCTGAAAGGAGCCAGAAGCATAAAAGTTAAGAGCCACTGTCACCTTGGCAGCCACAGGCAATGCTGTCTTTGCCCTGCTTTGATTCTGCAATTGTGGCTGCAGCAGTTGACAAATTTCAGTCATGACCTCTTTAGTGAACTGAAGACGTCTGATGCACTGGTCATCGCTGAAGTTGAGGTAGGAGACTTGCTCCCTGAAAACCCTCCTTGGAAATGGCCTCCTGCTGAGTGCATTGCTCCTCCTCCTCCTCCCTCTTCCAGCAGGTTGTCCTGCTCTGCGTGGCCTCTCTTCATTCTCCCAGTCATGTTCAATTCCCAGAGGAAACACTACCAGGCCACCCATGTCTGGAAGCAACTTTTTCAACACTATATTTAAATCCATTAAAAGTACTGCAAGACCAGCCAGACCACTCTCTAGAATATTGAAACTTTAGCCAAGTATAGGAAACGTTCAAAAACACATACTGCACCAGCAGCCAGAAGAAATAATCCAGCAACTAACCTGTAAGTACTTCATGATCCCTTTAAATAGTGATGGTGGGGAGATCCTTCCTGCCGTTTAACGTTGTGTTTAGTTGTGCAAGGTTAAGACAGGGTGTTGGCTGGAGCGTGAAGTTCCAAAATTTCACCAGTTGCTTCAAATCAGCGTTGCACACTGATTCGCGTCATCATCTCCCTACTCTTCGTGATGCTGGCGATCGTTAGGTGCGCGCGCGCAAACCCTTTACCAAGATGGCATCCTGCGCACTTCCTGCGCACCTCAGACGCCATTTTTGGGACTTAGGTGTCAGTCTAGCGCCTACAAAACGGGTGCTAAACGGCCCAATTTCAGCCCCATTCTTCCTAAGTTCTTTCTTTGATCTGTTAATGGCTATTTTATATTTATGACTCCGTGTTCTGGACTCACCCACAAGTGGAAACAATTTCCCCACAGCTACCCTATTGAACTTCTTCATAATTTTAAAGATCTCTATTAGGTCTCCTCTTTGTTTTCTCTTATCCAGATAAAAGAGCCTCAGCCTTCTCAGTCTTTCCTGATAGTTGCATCCTCTCATTTCTGGTAACATCCTTGTAAATCTTTTCTGCACTTTCTCCAGTGCTTCAATATCCATTATGTAGCATGGAGAACAGAAATGCACACAGTACTCCAAGTGTGGTCTAACTAAGGTTCCATATAAATTTTCCTCCAGAAATGAACCCCATTCTTTACGGCCTTATCAACTTGTGTTGCCACTTTCAACGATTTATGTATCTGTATTCCCAGATCTCTTTGCTCTTCTACCCAATTTAGCTTCTTACCTACCAGAAATAAGTGGCTTCCTTATTCCTCCTAAAAAAATGAACCACCTCACACTTCATTTGCTATTTATCCACCCACTCTGCAAGTGTGTTTATGTCTTCCTGTATTTTTGTGCAGTCTTCCACCTTATTAGCTATACCCCCAAATTTGGTATCATCTATAAATTTCAACACATGAGATTCGTGCAGGCTTGTCATTTACCTGATTCCGGCGAGCAGCCAGGCCGAGCTGTGATGTTGAACGACTTCTCACCACCAGGGTGGCCCGATATCACGTGAGCACCTCGCACCTATTAAAGGCAGCCTTCGCCTCTTATTTGCAACGGAGTCTGAATGGAGATCAGACATTGCACATGTAAAACACAGATGCAGGTCCCGTCCCTATTTTTACAAACTGCTGAGTTATGTTAAAACATTGAATAAAGGTTGCACACTACTAAATCCCACATCCTCCAATCTGCATGCCAGACCTCACCAATCTGCCGATCTGAGTTTGTACCAGGCCTGCGAGACAGCGTGCACCAAGGTTCTCTGCTGATGCACTAGAGACCTTGGTGCAAGAGGTGGAAGGAGGGGCATCCTATATCCGCAGGAGGGCAAGAGGCCCTCCAGACATATGCTCAAGAGGCAGTAGGGGACAAAGTCAATGCCAGGCTCATAGCACCATGAACATGGATACAGTACATGGATACAGTGAGGCCAAGTGGCATCTCCTACCAACTGCACCACTAGCCTCATCCACTGCTCCACACACTACACCCCCCATCACCCACATACAAACAAACTCTTTCAATCAGTACTCAACTCTTCCAATCAGATGCTTCCTCTCACCCTCACACATTACCACTGTTGCAAGCCGCACACCCACAACTCACAGGTCATGCACACTGGCAGCTATTCAACCATGACAGCCACATCACCCAAACATCTTGCAGGTCACTCACCGACACATGTCCCCCTTTCTTGCAGGAGAAGGTGGCGCATAACAGGAGGCAGCAAGTGGCAGTGGCTCCATGGAACATGAAGCTGCTGTCCCCTCTCAGTATGACAGCATTCCTATCCCACTCCTGCCACTCCACCAGTGCCCTTGCTGTTGCCTGTCAGCTAGCCAGCCCACTCCCTGTAGAGTATTGAAACTTTATTATAGGAACATAGGAAGATAGGAACAGGAGTGGGCCATTTAACCCCTTGAGCCTGTTCCGCTATTCAGTGAGATCATATGATCTTTGACCTAACTCCATATACCTGCCTTAGCCCCATATCCCTTAATACCATTGGTTAACAAAAAATCTATCAATCTCAAATTTAAAATTCACAATTGAGCTAATATCAATTGCCATTTGCGGAAGAGAGTTCCAAACCTCTACCACCCTTTGCGTGTGGAAGCATTTTCTAATTTCACTCCTGCACATCCTGGCTCTAAATTTTAGGCTCTGTCCCCTAGTCCTAGTATTCAAGTATAGGAGACCTCCAAAAACAGTTACAAGTGCATCAGCAGCCAGAAGCAATAATCCATCAACTAAGCTGTAAATCCTGCATGGTCCTTTTAAATAGCACATGGTCCTCCAGGCCGTCTACGACATGTTCAGCTGTTCGTGGTTAAGACTGGAGCGTTGAGTGCCAAAATGGTATCTATCCCTATAAATCAGCATTACACATTGACCTAACGCATATTCTCCTTACTTTACATGGTACCGGCGTTCGATATCTGTGTGTGTGCAAGCGCCTTTACCAAGATGGCGTCCAGCACCCGTCACACTAGAAGCGTGCGCGTTCATTCCGGATGCCATTTTGGGACCTTAGGAGGCCGCATAGCGTCTACAAAACAGGCGCTACATGGCGTAATTTATAGCCCCATACCTCCAATTTCTGAGTCTAAGTCATTTATATATATGGTGAATAAAAGTGGTCCCAGCACGGATCCCTGAAAGACACCACTTCCCACTTTCTGCCTATCCTAGGAACTTCCCTTAACTCCTATGCTCTATTTTCTGTTTTGTAGCCATCTTTCAATCCATTCAGCTACCTGGACCCTGACTCCACATATTCCAACTTTTGTCGGGTACGGTAGCATAGTGGTTATGTTACTGGGCTAGTAATCCAGAGGCCTGGACTAAAATCCAGAGTCATGAGTGCAAATCCCGCCACGGCAGCTGGCGAATTTAAATTCAATTAATTAATTAAAATTCAATTAATTAAATAAAAATCTGGAATTAAAATACGAGGATCAGTAATGATGGCCATGAAACTACCGGATTGTCGTAAAAACCCATCTGGTTCACTAATGTCCTTTAGGGAAGGAAGCCTGCCGCCCTTACCCGGTCTGGCCTATATGTGACTCCAGACCCACAGCAATGTGGTTGATTCTTAATTGCCCTCTGAAATGGCCTAGCAAGCCACTCAGTTGTAAAATCTCGCTACGAAAAGTCATAATAAGAATAAAACCGGACGGACCACCCGGCATCGGACCACCAGGCACCGGACACGACAATGGCAAAACACCAAGCCCAGTCGACCCTGCAAGGTCCTCCTTACTAACATCTGGGGACTTGTGCCAAAATTGGGAGAGCTGTCCCACAGACTAGTCAAGCAACAGCCTGACATAGCCATACTCACAGAATCATATCTGTCAGCCAACGTCCCAGAATCTTCCATCACCATCCCTGGGTATGTTCTGTCTCACCGGCAGGACAGACCCACCAGAGGTGGCGGTACAGTGATATACAGTCAGGAGGGAGTGGCCCTGGGAGTCCTCAACATTGACTCTGGACCCCATTAAATCTCATGGCATCAGGTCAAACATGGGCAAGGAAACCTCCTGCTGATTACCACCTACCGTCCTCCCTCAGCTGATGAATCAGTCCTCCTCCATGTTGAACACCACTTGGAGGAAGCACTAAGGGTAGCAAGGGCACAAAATGTACTCTGGGTGGGGGACTTCAATGTCCATCACCAAGAGTGGCCCGGTAGCACCACTACTGACCGAGCTGGCCGAGTCCTGAAGGACATAGCTGCTAGACTGGGCCTGCGGCAGTTGGTGAGCGAACCAACACGAGGGAAAAACTTACTTGACCTCGTCCTCACCAATCTACCTGTCGCAAATGCATCTGTCCATGACAGTATTGGTAGGAGTGACCACCGCACAGTCCTCGTGGAGATGAAATCCCGTCTTCGCACTGAGGATACCATCCAACGTGTTGTGTGGCACTACCACCGTGCTAAATGGGATAGATTCAGAACAGATCTAGCAGCTCAAAACTGGGCATCCCTGAGGCGCTGTGGGCCATCAGCAGCAGCAGAATTGTATTCCAGCACAATCTATAACCTCATGGCCTGGCATATTCCTCACTCTACCATTACCAACAAGCCAGGGGATCAACCCTGGTTCAATGAGGAGTGTAGAAGAGCATGCCAGGAGCAGCACCAGGCGTACCTAAAAATGAGGTGCCAACCTGGTGAAGCTACAACTCAGGACTACATGCATGCTAAACAGCGGAAGCAACATGCTATAGACAGAGCTAAGCGATTCCACAACCAACGGATCAGATCAAAGCTCTGCAGTCCTGCCACATCCAGTCGTGAATGGTGGTGGACAATTAAACAACTAACGGGAGGAGGAGGCTCTGCAAACATCCCCATTCTCAATGATGGCGGAGTCCAGCACGTGAGTGCAAAAGACAAGGCTGAAGCGTTTGCAACCATCTTCAGCCAGAAGTGCCGAGTGGATAATCCATCTCAGCTTCCTCCCGATATCCCCACCATCACAGAAGCCAGTCTTCGGCCAATTCGATTCACTCCACGTGATATCAAGAAACGGCTGAGTGCACTGGATACAGCAAAGGCTATGGGCCCCGACAACATCCCAGCTGTAGTGCTGAAGACTTGTGCTCCAGAACTAGCTGCGCCTCTAGCCAAGCTGTTCCAGTACAGCTACAACACTGGCATCCACCCGACAATGTGGAAAATTGCCCAGGTATGTCCTGTCCACAAAAAGCAGGACAAATCCAATCCGGCCAATTACCGCCCCATCAGTCTACTCTCAATCATCAGCAAAGTGATGGAAGGTGTCGTCGACAGTGCTATCAAGCAGCACTTACTCACCAATAACCTGCTCACCGATGCTCAGTTTGGGTTCCGCCAGGACCACTCGGCTCCAGACCTCATTACAGCCTTGGTCCAAACATGGACAAAAGAGCTGAATTCCAGAGGTGAGGTGAGAGTGACTGCCCTTGACATCAAGGCAGCATTTGACCGAGTGTGGCACCAAGGAGCCCTAGTAAAATTGAAGTCAATGGGAATCAGGGGGAAAACTCTCCAGTGGCTGGAGTCATACCTAGCACAAAGGAAGATGGTAGTGGTTGTTGGAGGCCAAGCATCTCAGCCCCAGGGCATTGCTGCAGGAGTTCCTCAGGGCAGTGTCCTAGGCCCAACCATCTTCAGCTGCTTCATCAATGACATTCCCTCCATCATAAGGTCAGAAATGGGGATGTTCGCTGATGACTGCACAGTGTTCAGTTCCATTCGCAACCCCTCAGATAATGAAGCAGTCCGAGCCCGCATGCAGCAAGACCTGGACAACATCCAGGCTTGGGCTGATAAGTGGCAAGTAACATTCGCGCCAGATAAGTGCCAGGCAATGACCATCTCCAACAAGAGAGAGTCTAACCACCTCCCCTTGACATTCAACGGCATTACCATCGCCGAATCCCCCACCATCAACATCCTGGGGGTCACCATTGACCAGAACGTTAACTGGACCAGCCATATAAATACTGTGGCTACGAGAGCAGGTCAGAGGCTGGGTATTCTGTGGCGAGTGACTCACCTCCTGACTCCCCAAAGCCTTTCCACCATCTACAAGGCACAAGTCAGGAGTGTGATGGAATACTCTCCACTTGCCTGGATGAGTGCAGCTCCAACAACACTCAAGAAGCTCGACACCATCCAAGATAAAGCAGCCCGCTTGATTGGCATCCCATCCACCACCCTAAATATTCACTCCCTTCACCACCGGCGCACTGTGGCTGCAGTGTGCACCATCCACAGGATGCACTGCAGCAACTCGCCAAGGCTTCTTCGACAGCACCTCCCAAACCCGCGACCTCTACCACCTAGAAGGACAAGGGCAGCAGGCGCATGGGAACAACACCACCTGCACGTTCCCCTCCAAGTCACACACCATCCCGACTTGGAAATATATCGCCGTTCCTTCATTGTCGCTGGGTCAAAATCCTGGAACTCCCTTCCTAACAGCACTGTGGGAGAACCATCACCACACGGACTGCAGCGGTTCAAGAAGGCGGCTCACCACCACCTTCTCAAGGGCAATTAGGGATGGGCAATAAATGCTGGCCTTGCCAGCGACGCCCACATCCCGTGAACGAATAAAAAAAATTTTTTTTAAATATGGCATCTTATCTAAGGCCTTCTGAAAGTCCATGTATACCACACCCACTGCATTGATCTTGTCTGCCCTTTCTGTTATTTCTTCAAAGAATTCAATAAAGTTGGTTAAACATGACCTTCCTTTTAGAAATCCACTATTTTTTGACTATTTTTTATTATATTCTCCATCCCTAGATGTTTTTCTTATTTGATCTTTTAGCAAAGATCCTAGTACCTTATATGTAAATAGTAAAAGGGTAGTTAAAGGAAGGATGGGGCCAATTAGGGCCAAAAAGGAGATCTTCTTATGGACTCAGAGGGCATGGTAGAGGTACTAAATGAATACTTTGCATCCGTCTTCACTATAGAAGAGAATGCTGCCAATGTCACAATAAAGCAGGAGATAGTAGAGATATTGGATAGGGTAAAAATAGATAAAGAGGAGGTACTTAAAAGATTGGTGGTGCTCAGTATAGAAAAGTCACCCGGTCCAGATGAGATGCTTCCTAGGTTGCTGAGGGAAGTAAGGTTGGAAATTGCAGAGTTTCTGGCCATAATCTTCCAATCCTCCTTAGATATGGGGATGGTGCCGGAGGACTGGAGGATTGCAAATGTTACACGCCTGTTCAAAAAAGGGGAGAGGAATAAATCAGGCAATTACAGGTCAGTCTGCCTAATGTTGGTGGTGGGAAAACTTTTAGAGACAATAATCTGGAACAAAATTAATTGACACTGTTCTGAATCTATCCCATTTAACACGGTGGTAGTGCCACACAACACGTTGGATGGTGTCCTCAGTGTGAAGACGGGACGTTGTCTCCACAAGGACTGTGCGGTGGTCACTCCTACCAATACTGTCATGGACAGATGCATCTGCGACAGGTAGATTGGTGAGGACGAGGTCAAGTAGTTTTTCCCTTGAGTTGGTTTTCAGAATTGTTTTTTCTATTACTGGTTGTTTGGTTTCGGAGGAATGTAATTGCTTACAGTCTGCGATGTTATGCACCAAACATGAACTCTCAATCAAAGCAGAACTATGATGAACAAAGATTACCAACTTGTCATTGCAGGTAACAGCTCCTTTCTGGCTGCGTTCCCAGAATAGAGAACCAATTTAAGGAAAAACATCAAGTGCACCCCGGGTAATAGTCATCTCTAAATTCATTATTTCTAATAAACGATATGAAAAATGATATGTTGTTACCCATGCTTATTGTTTGATATCTGGCTTCATCTTCTCTTGATTGGCTCCTCATGGTTCTAATACCATTGACCAAATAAAGTGCGTGCATGTGTGTGTGTGCGTGTGTGTGTGCACGTGAGTGACTCCGAAAGATATATGTGTGTATTCAATCAACATCTCAGGTGTATTATTCATTCGCTGTTTGCCAACCCTTGAAGACTTCTTTTACTCATGTTTCCCTGTTACTCAGAGAGAAACTATGCAAACTCATAAGCGATAACATGATACGAACAATTTATAAAAATACTTCAACTGAACAACATGACTAACTACTGAAGTCACAGATTGGACCACAATACAAAATACTGTTGTCAATGATCTGTGCTTTCAATATTTTGTAATTCATAGCCGTTGTTATGCAATAATGAAAAATATAAGGGTAACCTATTGTAACCTCATTTATCTGTTTATCTGTTTTTAAAAATTGATATAAATAATATGAAATTACATTAGAACATTTGTTTACAATATGAAGAATCTTTAGATTTTAAAGAAGTTAAAACAGGCAATGTATAATATATATCCTTATGTATTTGGCACTTTTTAAATTTAGTACTATGAGGTAGACATTGTTGGGATTGAAAAAAGATAGTGTCTATTCTTAGAGGCTCGATAATTATGAATTGAGTCAACAATACAGCGATCCATAATATATTAAATGTCATACATATAGTACATATTTCCTGTAAGTGTAACAGTTACTTTCTGCAACACTTTCCTGTCATACTTTGTCACTATTTTCATCATGTGCATGTGTCTAGTAAACATAGAAACATAGAAAATAGAACCAGGAGTAGGCCATTCGGCCCTTCGAGCCTGCTCCGCCATTCAATATGATCATGGCTGATCCTCTATCTCAATACCATCTTTCCGCTCTCTCCCCATACCCCTTGATGCCTTTTGTGTCTAGAAATCTATCTGGTTCCTTCTTAAATATATTCAGTGACTTGGCCTCCACAGCCTTCTGTGGTAGAGAATTCCACAGGTTCACCACCCTCTGAGTGGAGAAATTTCTCCTCATCTCAGTCCTAAATGTCCTACCCCGTATCCTGAGACTGTGACCCCTCGTTCTGGACCCCCAGCCAGGGAAAACATCCTCCCTGCATCCAGTCTGTCTGGCCCTGTCAGAATTTTATGCTTCAATGAGATCCCCTCTCATTCTTCTAAACTTGAGTGAATACAGGCCGAGTCAACCCAATCTCTCCTCATACGACAGTCCTGCCATCCCAGGGATCAGTCTGGTGAACCTTCGCTGCACTCCCTCTATGGCAAGTATATCCTTTCTTAGGTAAGGAGACCTAAACTGCACACAATACTCCAGGTGTGGTCTCACCAAGGCCCTGTATAACTGCAGTAAGACATCCTTGCTCCTATACTCAAATCGTCTTGCAATGAAGGCCAACATACCATTTGCCTTCCTAACTGCTTGCTGAACCTGCATGTTTGCTTTCAGTGACTGGTGTACAAGGACACCCAGGTCCCTTTGTACATCAACATTCCCCAGTCTATCATCATTTAAATAATACTCTGCCTTTCTGATTTTCCTTCCGAAGTAGATAACTTCACTTTTATCCACATTATACTGCATCTGCCCTGTATTTGCCCAGTCACTTAACTTGTCTAAATCGCCTTGAAGCCTCTTTGCATCCTCCTCACAACTCACGGTCCCGCCTAGTTTTGTGTCATCAGCAAACTTGGAAATATTACATTTGGTTCCCTCATCCAAATCATTGATATATATTGTGAATAGTAGTTAAACTTAATCAGTTATTAAACGTTCCTCTAATTGAGACGTACCTGCTCCATCTCCACGGTGGGTGGCTCCGTTCTCCAGAGTGCCCAAGGCCTGTAAAAACTGAGCCTCTTGCCCAAAGCTCCCTCCTGGAATCTCTATCCACTCGCCCTGTTCCTGATCCTCACCACCCCCCCAACCCCAAGCAATGATAGACCTTCCTCGCTCCCTGCTTCTTGCTGTTGCCTATTGCCCCAAGCTCCCATATCTTACTCTCCGCTGCTGACCCGCCCCCAAGAAAAGTCTTATTTCTGACCATAAACCAGAAACCTGCTTTACTTTCTTTAAAGCACTTACTGGAACTGGTGTTTTCGACTTCCTCCCAAAATGGGCGCAAAGTTGACAGAGCGGCCTCATGCCCACCCCAAGCCAGCATCGGGAGGCCCAAAGTAGTTTCAGGTTCATTTGACTGCAGCCGGTGAGCGGCAGACACGAAACGGGCGTTTCACTGCAGCTCACTGGGTGTAGGAGGACAGGAAATCAGCCAACTCCTACCCTGAACCGGCCATCAGGTGGGCCTGGGTGGATGGAGGGGAGCCAATCCTGGAGGGGGGCGAGCACAGGCTGACAGTGGGCCACAGTATTTTTGTGGAGCTAGGGGAAGCACTCCTCTTCTTCGAAAAGAGAAAAGTTTTGGTGGCCTTTTGTCGAGCTGTCCCTTTAAGGACAGCTGGTTAGGCTGCTCTGCCTATTTGTACTTGAAAATCGCAATCAGAGTCCTACTACGGCGTAGGACCCCGATATACATATTTAAACAGCCTCTCGGCCGAAACGGACAGGTGTGGCTGAGTACCCATTTACAGGCTCACCTGAAAATTGTATAGGCAGACCTGAAGTGTCCAATGGACGGCAATGGTGCCTCCTGACTTTCAACTGCTGGCTGCAAGATTTCAGGCAAGAAACGGGCAGGTGGCAGTTAGAATGTGTCCCCTCTGTGTTTCCACTAAGTTGTGAAAGCACAATCAGTGTTTTAAAGACAGAGAGAATGAGAAGTTAGAGAGAATGTGACCTGGTATGTTCCAATCCAGACATCAGTCCAATCTCAACCCACCCCTGGCCTGTTTACAGTCATCAGACATCCCTCCCCCAGCAAGTAAGGGAGAGTGTACAGAACATGACCGGACAGATGGTCTGAGAGAGCAGGGCAAAGACCAAGGGAAGTCTAGATTAAACTGCATTTATTTCAATGCAAGAAGTCTGATGGGCAAGGCAGATGAACTCAGGGCATGGATGGGTACATGGGACTGGGATGTTATAGCTATTACTGAAACATGGCCAAGGGAGGGGCAGGACTGGCAGCTCAATGTTCCAGGGTACAGATGCTATAGGAAAGATAGAGCAGGAGGTAAGAGAGGAGGGGGAGTTGCGTTCTTGATTAGGGAGAACATCACGGCAGTAGTGAGAGAGGATATATCCGGGGGTTCGCCCACGGAGTCTATATGGGTAGAACTGAAAAATAAGAAGGGAGAGATCACTTTGATAGGATTGTACTACAGACCCCCAAATAGTCAACGGGAAATTGAGGAGCAAATATGTAAGGAGATTACAGACAGCTGCAAGAAAAATAGGGTGGTAATAGTAGGGGATTTTAACTTTCCCAACATTGACTGGGACAGCCATAACATTAGGGGCTTGGATGGAGAGAAATTTGTTGAGTGTATTCAGGAGGAATTTCTCATTCAGGATGTGGATGGCCCGACTAGAGAGGGGGCAAAACTTGACCTCCTCTTGGGAAATAAGGAAGGGCAGGTGACAGAAGTGTTAGTGAGGGATCACTTTGGGACCAGTGATCATAATTCCATTAGTTTTAAGATAGCTATGGAGAATGATAGGTCTGGCCCAAAAGTTAAAATTCTAAATTGGGGAAAGGCCAATTTTGATGCTATTAGACAGGAACTTTCAGAAATTGATTGGGAGAGTCTGTTGGCAGGCAAAGGGACGTCTGGTAAGTGGGAGGCCTTCAAAAGTGTGTTAACCAGAGTTCAGGGTAAGCACATTCTTTATAAAGTGAAGGGCAAGGCTGGTAAAAGTAGGGAACCTTGGATGACTCAGGAGATTGAGGCCCTAGTCAGAAAGAAGAAGGAGGCATATGACATGCATAGGCAGCTGGGATCAAGTGGATCCCTTGAAGAGTATAGTGATTGCCGGAGTAGAGTTAAGAGAGAAATCAGGAGGGCAAAAAGGGGACATGAGATTGCTTTGGCAGATAAGGCAAAGGTGAATCCAAAGAGCTTCTACAAATACATAAAGGGCAAAAGAGTAACTAGTGAGAGAGTAGGACCTCTTAAGGATCAACAAGGTCATCTATGTGCGGAACCACAAGAGATGGGTGAGATCCTAAAATAATATTTCACATCGGTATTTACGGTTGAGAAAGGCATGGATGTTAGGGAACTTGGGGAAATAAATAGTGATGTCTTGAGGAGTGTACATATTACAGAGAGGGAGGTGCTGGAAGTCTTAACGCGGATCAAGGTAGATAAATCTCCGGAACCTGATGAAATGTATCCCAGGACGTTATGGGAGGTTAGGGAGGAAATTGCGGGTCCCCTAGCAGAGATATTTGAATCATCGACAGCTACAGGTGAGGTGCCTGAAGATTGGAGGGTAGCAAATGTTGTGCCTTTGTTTAAGAAGGGTGGCAGGGAAAAGACTGGGAACTACAGACCGGTGAGCCTGACATCCGTAGTGGGCAAGTTGTTAGAGGGTATTCTGAGAGGCAGGATCTACGGGCATTTGGAGAGGCAGGGGCTGATTAGGAACAGTTAGCATGGTTTTGTGAGAGGAAAATCATGTCTCACGAATTTGATTGAGTTTTTTGAAGGGGTAACCAAGAAGATAGATGAGGGCTGTGCAGTAGACGTGGTCTACATGGACTTTAGCAAAGCCTTTGACAAGGTACCGCATGGTAGGTTGTTACATAAGGTTAGATCTCACGGGATCCAAGTTGGATTGACGGCAGAAGACAGAGGGTGGTTGTAGAGGGTTGTTTTTCAAACTGGAGGCCTGTGACCAGCGGTGTGCCTCAGGGATCGGTGCTGGGTCCGCTGTTATTTGTTATTTATATTAATGATTTAGATGAGAATTTAGGAGGCATGGTTAGTAAGTTTGCAGATGACACCAAGATTGGTGGCATTGTGGACAGTGAAGAAGGTTATCTAGGATTGCAACAGGATCTTGATAAATTGGGCCAGTGGGCCGATGAATGGCAGATGGAGTTTAATTTAGATAAATGTGAGGTGATGCATTTTGGTAGATCGAATCGGGCCAGGACCTACTCCGTAAATGGTAGGGCGTTGGGGAGAGTTATAGAACAAAGAGATCTAGGAGTACAGGTTCATAGCTCCTTGAAAGTGGAGTCACAGGTGGATAGGGTGGTGAAGAAGGCATTCAGCATGCTTGGTTTCATTGGTCTGAACATTGAATACAGGAGTTGGGATGTCTTGTTGAAGTTGTACAAGACATTAGTAAGGCCACACTTGGAATACTGTGCACAGTTCTGGTCACCCTATTATAGAAAGGATATTATTAAACTCGAAAGAGTGCAGAAAAGATTTACTAGGATGCTACCGGGACTTGATGGTTTGACTTATAGGGAGAGGTTGGATAGACTGAGACTTTTTTCCCTGGAGAGTAGGAGGTTTAGTGGTGATCTTATAGAAGTCTATAAAATAATGAGGGGCATAGATAAGGTAGATAGTCAAAATCTTTTCCCAAAGGTAGGGGAGTCTATAACGAGGGGTCATAGATTTAAGGTGAGAGGGGAGAGATACAAAAGGGTCCAGAGGGGCAATTTTTTCACTCAAAGGGTGGTGAGTGTCTGGAACGAGCTGCCAGAGGCAGTAGTGGAGGCGGGTACAATTTTGTCTTTTAAAAAGCATTTGGACAGTTACATGGGTAAGATGGGTATAGAGGGATATGGGCCAAGTGCAGGCAACTGGGACTAGCTTAGTGGTATAAACTGGGCAACATGGACATGTTGGGCCGAAGGGCCTGTTTCCATGTTGTAAACTTCTATGATTCTATGATTCTATGAAGATCCCATGTTGTCAACCCGGGTCCCAGTTTGAAGCCAATTTTAAATGCAAAAAGTATTAAAGATACTGGGATAGAATTTCTGCAGGTGGAGGTGGGGGTATGGGTGAGGGTTCCCTTGATCTCTCACAGTAACTTCAGTCGAATATCAGTGGATTTCAACGATCTTCCACTGAAATTAGGGTAGACGATTGGGTAACCCCCATGGAGAATACTGATGACTGTGTTTGTCCTTATAGTTAGAAAGTACAGTAAAAGTGGGATTTTGCACTTAAAACACAGCTATCAGACTCTGTTCTCCCTTTCCAATGCCACCAAAGGATGGGATTCCCGTTTCCCAGTGCAACAGATTCTGTCAACTCCTCAGCGCTACCAGAACCTATCACACCCCCTCCCAAGTGCTACCAGCCCTGGGACAATCTGTCACCAGTCCTGACATATGGATAGATCCCTCAGCCTCCAGTGCTGACAGACCCTGATACCTCTCCCTGACTGCCGCAAACCCTGGGATACCTTTCTCCCCACTCCAGCCAGATCTCTGGAATCATCTAGTGACCCAAGCTCCCCTGGTGCTACCAAACCCCAGATTCCCCTCTGCAGTAGTCTCATACCCCAGGACAACTCCTTGCTCTGCCCCCTGCATTGGTAGCTGTCGCTGACTGCCAATTTTTGATTGGATTTTTTAAAAATACTGATTGATAGCTATTGTTCCTTCCAGTTATGTGAAACATTCTTTACCAGTTAAGTACTAACTGGCTATTGTTTTAGGAATTACAAAATTTGAGCCAATTAGGTGTGTGAGACACAGAACATTGCATATACATAGGTGTGACACAGGAAGTGTGATGGCTAAACATGCACTGTTAGTCAATGTCCTGTGGTGTTGCACAAGATAATTTGGAGAATATGGTCACTCCCTTACTTGTACCTCTCTGTCGCTCCTCCTCTACTTCTATCTCTCTTTTCTGCACTTCTGCTTCCCTCCCCATAACTATTCGTTTTACTACTCTCGATGTCATTTTCTTTTCTTCTTTTCTTTGGATGGGAGGTGGTGGACGGTATGACCTGGTGAGGCAGGGAAAGAAGAACCAATGGCTGCTCGCTGCATATGGTGTGGTGGTTCTGAGGAAGATGTGGCTTCCGGTGGCTTCCTTTCTATTCCTTCTGCGAATCCAGGATTGCCCTAACCCTTTCACTCCCATTTGAACTACCCACTCAATCCCTGTATCTTCTCTTTCCCCCTGCTGCGCTGTAATTCACCTCTCACTTCATGCTGCATGTAGTCCTCCCCATTCCCACTAGCTCTCCTAAGGGCATGTGGCGTGAGGCCAGAGGCACTCTGACCCTCAACCCTCCTCCCTACCCTTCCTTCTTATCTGTTACCACAGTGGTTTTTTTGAAAATTGAATTAACATGGACTTAAACTTTATGGTCTTGAAATCCTGCAGGGCTTCTTCTGATTTCCTGGCATAACATCAGTGGGAGCCCAGTGAAACTCCAAGAGAAAGAGCATAAGAGGCTGAAAACTTCCATTCGCACTGTTTCTCTGGGGGTTCTGCCGATCTCCCATTGAAGTTACAATGAACATGCAGCTCATGAAGTCAAATGTTTGGTTACCCCTGCATACTCCTGTGGTATTGCCTGTGGTAAGTCACATGATGCGTTGTTTTACAAGGAAAGGAGTGTTAAACCAATGCAATGCACCATGTATTATTCTGCTGCTAAGGGGAAGCTGTATTCTATTAGGAGTCACAAAGTCTAAATCAGCTTTAATTGTTGTGTGGTGAAGGAACTGTGGATATTGGAAAGGTTCATCAGTTTCAGACTGCTGGTCAGAATATTAAATTATTATCTTTCTCTTTTTTAAACATAGATATACAGTATAGATATTTCATACTTAGGGGCAGTTATGCCAAGTGATTTATTGATAGTGATACATTCCAACATCTGATTTGCCACCGAGCTTTGTTGCGATAGCTTCAATTTATTGTGAATCAGAACTCCCCAGATCGCCTTCATTTTCCCGATACATTATTTTCTTTCCATTTTAGTAATAGTCCCTTCCTGGGGTTTTTTGGTCCCCATGTGAAGCACTTTGCATTTCTCTACATTGAATTTCATCTGCCACTTGTCTGCCCAATTCCCAAGTATATTCAAAACCTCATGTAACTTATCCTGTTTAGCTTTGGAGTCTACCACCTTGATTACCTTTATATCATCAGCAAATTTAGCCATCATGTCTGTGACTCCTAGCCCCAGATCATTTATTCTTTCAAAGTTGGGACAAACTGGATTAATTCACCAATCTCACACTCCCAGAGGGGAACCATCCCACTAACCATCCACTGCTGCGTCTGAGGCCCTGGCAGTGGCGCTGGGGTCCTGGAAACATTGCCCACAATTTGAAGGCAACTATATGATTTTAAAAACATTCAGGAGTTTAGTTATCATCCATATTCTGAAGTTTTAACATATTACCCCTAAGTAGCCACTCTCCTTTTGAAGTAAGTATTTATAAAAGTATCACAGTGTCCTCATACTGTGTTATAAAATTAAACATCCAAAAATTATTGATGCTAGTAGATTTCCAGCAATGTTACTCACAGTGAGTCAGCGGATGCTACGTTTTATAATGTTGGCCCACTGAGCCCTGATAGTAACCATCCCTCTCACTCTTGGCAGAATGAAAGATGTTCCTGTTCCACTCAACAGTATGGGGGGAAAATTTGATAGGGTCCGTTTTTGGATGTAAGTAGCATGATGTGCTATTACCCAGTGCCCAATGGCCCCTGCGCAGGCAAGACGCAAGTTTCAGCCCACCCGAGGACTTACCTGCAATCAGCCTTCCATTCCAAGCCTTGGATGTGGAATCAATGCAATTCACAGTTTCCACCACCAGAGGGAGCTCAAGCACTTAAGGGGAGGAAGTTTCTTAGAAATCTCTTAAAGGTAGCTGGTACCTGTTATTTGCTGAAAATAACAGTCTACTGTCTGCACGGAGTCTGAACGGAGATCAGACTTCGCACACGTAAAACACAGATGCAGATCCCATCCCTGTGTACACTGATGAGTTATGTTAAAACATTGAATAAAGGTTGCGCACTACTAAATCCCACATCCTCCAATCTGCACGCCAGATCTCACCAATCTGCCGATCTGAGTTGGTACCAGGCCTGCGAGAGTGCATGCACCAAGGTTCTCTGCTGGTGCACCAGAGTCCTTGGTGCAAGAGGTGGACAGAAGGAGGGACATCCTATATCCGCAATGGGTGGGGGGGGGGCAAGAGGCCATCCAGACAGAAACCTAAAAGGCAGTGGGAGGCAGCGGGGGGGGCGAAGTCAATGCCAGGCGCACAACATCATGAACATGGATGCAGTACAGGAAGAAGTTCAATGCTTTGACATGAGTGGTCAAGTTGAGTGAGGTCAACGGTCAAGTGGCGTCACCTACCAACTGCACCACGCACTACACCCCCATCACCCACATACCAACAAACTTTTTCCATCAGTACTCAACTCTTCCAATCAGATGCTTCCTCTCACCCTTACACATTACCACTGTTGCAAGCCGCCCACCCACAACTCACAAGCCACACACACTGGCAGCTATTCAACCATGACAGGCACATTACCCAGGCACATGTCCTGCTTTCTTGCAGGAGAAGGTGGCACATATCAGGAGGCAGCAAATGGCAGTGGCATTTAGCCCCTTGAGCCTGGTCTGCCATTCAATGAGATTATGGTGGACCTGTGACCTAACTCCATATACCCGCCTTAGCCCCATATGCCTTAATACTCTTGGTTCATAGAAATCTATCAATCTCAGATTTAACTTTCACAAGTGAGCTAGCATCAACTGCCGTCTGTAGAAGAGCGTTCCAAACGTCTCCCACCCCTTGCGTGTAGAAGCATTTCCTAACTTCACTCCTGCACGTCCTGGCTCTAAATGTTAGGCTACGTCCCCATGTCCTAGTATTCAAGTCTAGGAGACCTCCAAAAACGGTTACAAATGTCTCGGCAGCCAGAAGCAACAATCCAGCCACTAACCTGTAAATCCTGCATGGACCCTTTAAATAGCGCTGGCGGGGGGGTCCTCCAGGCACTCTAAGACATGTTCAGATGGTCGGGGTTAAGACTGTGCGTTGAGTTGAGCGTTAAGCCCCAAAATGGTGTCTATCACTTTAAATCAGCGTTGCACACTGATTGAAGCCATTTTCTCCCTACTTTACATGATTCCAGCATTTGTTATCTGCGCCTGCGCTAACTCCTATACCAAGTTGGCGTCCAGTGCACATCACACTGGAAACATGCGTGCACATCCAAGACGCCACCTTGGATGTTGGAGAGGCCGTGTAGCTCCAAAATAACGGGCGCTACACTGCCCAATTTAGCGCCCTATGTGTGTCTCTCTCTGCTTCAATGGGCTCTCTCTCCAACCCTTCCTTTAACAGGGTCTTCCGCTCCTTAACAGATTCTACGGATAGAAATTGGTATGCGTTTACGCCTGAACATACCAATTTAGCAGTGGGACTTCTGCGGTCAATCCTGGGCAGAAGCCTTAAATAAGCATTAGGCCCCTTGCATATGTTAATGAGAAAGCCTGACGCCTGTTTTAGCATCCCTCAAACTGGGTTTCCCTTAATGCAGTCGGCATTGAGCCTTCTGCATTCAGGATAATCAGGTTTACATAAAGGGACTGTTGGAGGCCACCATCAAAAAGGTAAGTTTCTTAAAAAATTCTGCTCTGAGTGTGGATCCAGGGGGAGTAGGAGTGCTCCTCCCAGCTCCACATCAGCCCTGAAGACCATTGCAGTACTCCGAGCAGACCCCTCCCAATCAGTCCCCCTTCGATCGCCTCCTCCCACCCTCCCCCCAGGACCTACCTACTGAAGTTGTTCTCCATTTCACCGGTGAGCTGCCTGAGGATGCACAGCTTGCCAGTATAATTTAAATGAGGTCTGAGGCCCAATCCTCGATCGGGTCTTGAACCTATCTGTTCCAGGATTGTTTACAGTGCCCAGTTTACGCCAGCAGGCCAGTGCTCTTCAATTTCTACCCCTTTCTCTCTACATACTGCAACAATGTATCTGTCTATTTTCTCGTGCCCTTGTTCAAAAGGGTTTCTTTCTCTCCACTGAATAGGTTGTCTTTTTGCCATTTCTGCTTCAGGAGAGTATTTCTCTGTCTCTGTCTGCCTCATCAAATTTGTCTCCAAGAAAGTTTCTCACCTCCTCCCGATAGGTTTTTCCCTCTCTAATGCCCATTCTGAACAGGGTCTCTTTCTCTCATTCATCCATCTCATAACAGCATATGTCTGTATATCTCTTCTCTCCACATTCTCTGGGCTACAGCGCTGCTGAAATGAAGTCAGAAGTTCATTCATCAGAGACGAACTCCTACACATGTCCATACTGCTTTTCATCGCCTTCTCCTCCTTTACATTTCTTCTTCTTACCTTCTTCACTTTCAATTTTCTTTTCAATGCCCTTTCCTCCATTATTTGTTATCACTGTCCTACCTATCCTTATTTCCCCATTTCTTTTCAGTTTCCCTTTGTCTCTCTCCTATCTTATTCTTCTGCTCCATCTCTCTCCTCTGTTTGTTCCTGCAACATTCTTTTCCCCTATTACCTGCAGCTTTCACATTGCCACGTGGGAAGACTATGGGATGGGGGGGGGGGGTAGGGAGCGGGGTGAGTCATGGAAAAAGCACGGTGAAAGGATAGTTTTGTTGGAGGATGCTTCTGGGAATTGCATCAAGATTGGAAGGCAAATTAACAAACTTGAGCAGATGGACTCCTGGCATGGTTGAGGGGAATGGCTATCTGGTGGCTCCTGGGAATTCCGCCACCAAGGAAGCAGATGGACAAACTATAGCAAACATCTGCACATGCTGGTGATGGGGTGGGGGGGGGGTGGTGATGAGATGGATATGGCCACACAAAGGCTCCTCTGCAAAAGAAAGTCAGAGTAGCTTCTAGTAATTCCCATCCTAGGATTGAGATAAGGAAAATTCAATGCAAATTTCGCATAGCTATTTGCTAGGAGAAGGTACTTCCAACTTGGAGCAAAATCTGCCCAGAGTCAAAGATATTCAGAAGGCCTGGCAAGATATATTATGCTACTTGTGAAATTGGGTCGGGACATTTTTGAAATAAGGTTCTGGATACGTTTGTGTGATTTTTTGGGGGGAAATTGTTGATGTATTTATGTAATAAAACTTATCTTTAGGCGTGAGCTGGGTGAGGAACTGTCATGGCAACTTTATCTCGGATAATTTATTTTGCTGGAATACGATTAGAGAAAATTGATGTTGGGGAAAAAGATTTAGTATAATGTGATTGGTAAATAATGAAAGTATAACAATAGTAGAAAATATACCAAATTAACAAGGAGAAAAACACACAGAGCTCGAGAGTCCAGCACTACCAGGAGTAAGTCCGCCGGAGTCCAGTGGAGGGGGTGGACATTTGGTTGGGAGCCGGTTGTGCCTGGTCCCGGCTTTTCCTTCCAGTTTTCATTGAGCCCTGTTTGGGGCAGAACCTCTGTCCACCCCAAAAATGTCCCATGACATCAGAAAGGCCAACCAGTTGGAGGGAATTTCCACACCAGGAATTTCCTTGTCCCCGATCTCTTTTCCAACAAGCTCCTTGTACCCAGGAAGCCAACGCACCTGTGCTCGGAATGGCAGATGTGGGCCCCATCTGGGGGGTCAAGGCTTGAGTCCCAGTCCAGGCCCCAAAGCAAACTGACAGTTCTAATTGTTAGATTGGCCTCCTTATAAGGTGAGTTGATGGCGCAGGGTAAAAAAAAAATTGTTGGCCATTGGCACCAGCAGCTGTATTAGTAGCTGGCCAGCACAACATACTGCCCACACTTTCTGGCAGATGCCAAAGATACACGCATAGTGGCACTGACACTATCAGTGATATTTAAATTAAGTGAGGTCCCCCGACTCCGGATACTTTGGCAGGGTTAGAAGTGGAGATCACCGACAGATGCTCCCGGCACTTCCGCACATTTTCAAGGTCAGAGACTTAAACACTTAACCAGTGAGGAAGAAGAAAATCGACAGTCTTGATGCTCACAATGTAAATGATGGGCACAACAGACACAAGAAATTTTATTATAAAGATGTACCTTGTGAAGATTTGCATTCAGTATGAAATAACGCTTCATATATTGAATGAGGTTTGAAAACCTATTTTTATATAAATGCATGTTTCTCACTGTACCATGTACACATTAACAGACAAACAACCACCTGCAAAAATCACAAAAATGTTATTTTATTTACATTGGTCAGTGTGTTGCCCAAATTAGCAAAGATACTCAGACCTAGAACTGTCACTTTTGAAGGTCACCTGTGAATCTATGCTGGATCTTGAGAACAACAGTAGTCTTTGGGATTCAGTATTACGCTGAGCCCACAGATCATTCACTCTCCTCACTGGCTGTGGTTTGAATGACAGTGTTTCAAATTTCACATAAGAATCTTTCATTAGCTCCTGTTCTCCTCTTTCTTTCCTTTTGCAGTGGACTTTGACGACTGCATAGCACAGCATAAAAAGAAGTCCTACTGCAATAACACACCCTATGCTAACAACAATAATAATCAACAGGGTTTGATGGCCACTTGTGTTGGTTTCTCCCTCTGTTGAGAAAACTACACATTGTTCTTTTTTGGGTTGGATTCCCTTCGGGCATATGCATGCCATATATTTTGTGTTTGGCGTCAACCCGCCTATTGAGATTTTGCTTTTGCTAGGGTCTATATCGATTTTCTGCACATCTTTTTCGCCATACTTTGAGTAGACTACATTTAAGGCAGTGCCACTTCTATAATCTGAAACCTTCCAGGTCACGAAGACTTTCTGATCCGTCTCACTGATAACTCTCAAATTTTTAATAATAACATTTTGTTCTGGTGCTTCAGTCATATTTAAAGACGGAACTTCTTTTTTGTTCCCATTGACTTGTTGAGTTTTTCTGTTTGAATTTTCCTCTACTTGCACCTTGGTAAGCTTATTTTCATCTGCCACAGGCTTGGCTTGGTCAACATATGTGACCTTTTTCTTAGCTGATGCTGTGGTGGAGATAGGCGACAGTGTTTCAGTTGTCAAACTTTCCATCTGTTGTTCCATTTTCACTTGGGTTGAA
This sequence comes from Heptranchias perlo, assembly GCF_035084215.1. Taxonomy (NCBI): domain Eukaryota; kingdom Metazoa; phylum Chordata; class Chondrichthyes; order Hexanchiformes; family Hexanchidae; genus Heptranchias; species Heptranchias perlo. The sequence goes on from NC_090325.1 coordinate 130,976,512, forward strand.
TTCTTTTGTTCTGAACTCAATTTCTTAAAAATGTTCCTCCTCTGGGGAGAAGCTGTAGTAACGGTTCCTACAACAGTGAGAGTGATGGATGCTTCTGATGCTCCCGCCAAATTTTTTGCTTTACATCTGTAGTCACCAGCATCCTTAAAGGAAATTCCTGTCAAACTTATTATCGACCATCGGATCCCGTCTGCTGGCGATTCTTGTATGACTGAAAGAAATGACATTTTTAATGTAGTTGAGAAATGAATTAGCACAGCATAATATCACTCTCTCCAAAAATACCTCTAATTGGAGTTTTCAATCGAAGGGTTTTAATGGGCCGGAAATTGCTCCGAGCAGCGAACCAGCAGTGCTCGCCACTCATTCGATTTAAAGTCACCCACTAAGTTACCGCATTCTTTGTGGTGGCAACTTCCTTGTAATCCAATTTCAAGAAACTTCAGCATTCTTTCCCGGGCTGTCTGAGTGGTGAAAGGAGTGCTAAGGTCCCTCAACCAATCAGCTTGAAGCAAGCCACGCTGTGAGAACCAGGAAGTGCAGTTCATTCACAAACCGCGCAAACTAACAACCAGGAAGTGCCAGACAAGGTTAGTAAATGCACAATAAAATGAGATAGAGAAAGCAAAATAAAGACAGGGCAAGATTAAAAGACTAAGATAAAAGTGACGGAAAGCAAAAGTTTTTTAAAAATTTAAAATTTTCAGTGCCAGAGAGGTTGTTTGGCAGTCATTAATATTTACCACATTGTTAAAACTTAGTTTAGACTTAAAAAAACTCAGTGAACCTGTTTTGTGGTGAAATTAGTACGTTTCCAGCTGGGAAGTGCAGCAAGTTGGCGCTGGTCTATTGATTCCATTGATTGCAGCCGCGAAGTCCCTTTAATGCGAAACTGACAGATCACCGGTGAACCAGGAAGAGCAGGTTCCAGATTTCCACGTTTGACTGCGCATGTGCAGTTGCTGGAACGTGCTCTTCGATTTCATCTCTAATATCGCCCGTTATTTTAAAAGCAATTTCCAGCCCATTATTTTTGTCATAGCTAAACACAACTGAACCAAAATTCAAATTATACTTGATATAGTCCTATTAAGTAATTAAAAAATAAACAAATATTGAGACTCATCCTACTGAAATATTATTATTTAACATACTGAATTTCTAGTATAAAAAAAATTCTAAGAGGGTACAAATACAACATAATGAAATAGTAAAATAATGACAGACAAACTGAAGACAAAAATATTGTTGCAGCTATTGCAGAAAAGTTCAGATAGGGGCAATGGAGGAATGTGCAATGCCTGTCCTGCAGACCAAACTTGGCTCACTTCCCAATTTCATAAGACCCATGGAGCAGCTCTTTACTGGTTTCGGTAGCCAAACCTTTAGCCACTTCCCCTAACTTCTTTCTCACTTCCTGCTTGGTGTCCTCTGATCTCCTGAAAAGTGCCTTGAGATTTTTCTTACGTGAAAAGCTTTATAAGTGTGAGTTGTTCATAACAAGTGGACTCTTGTAAAAAAAAAAAAGGTTGTGATGTAAAGAATGTACTCTGGGTGGGGGACTTCAATGTCCATCACCAAGAGTGGCTCGGTAGCACCACTACTGACCGAGCTGGCCGAGTCCTGAAGGACATAGCTGCTAGACTGGGCCTGCGGCAGGTGGTGAGCGAACCAACACGAGGGAAAAACTTACTTGACCTCGTCCTCGCCAATCTACCTGTCACAGATGCATCTGTCCATGACAGTATTGGTAGGAGTGACCACCGCACAGTCCTTGTGGAGACGAAGTCCCGTCTTCGCACTGAGGACACCATCCAACGTGTTGTGTGGCACAATCACCGTGCTAAATGGGATAGATTGAGAACAGATCTAGCAGCTCAAAACTGGGCATCCATGAGGCACTGTGGGCCATCAGCAGCAGCAGAATTGTATTCCAGCACAATCTATAACCTCATGGCCTGGCATATTCCTCACTCTACCATTACCAACAAGCCAGGGGATCAACCCTGGTTCAATGAGGAGCGTAGAAGAGCATGCCCGGAGCACCACCAGGCGTGCTTAAAAATGAGATGCCAACCTGGTGAAGCTACAACACAGGACTACATGCGTGCTAAACAGCGGAAGCAACATGCTAAAGACTGAGCTAAGCGATTCCACAACCAACGGAGCAGATCAAAGCTCTGCAGTCCTGCCACATCCAGTTGCGAATGGTGGTGGACAATTGAACAACTAACGGGAGGAGGAGGCTCTGCAAACATCCCCATCCTCAATGATGGCAGAGTCCAGCACGTGAGTGCAAAAGACAAGGCTGAAGCATTTGCAACCATCTTCAGCCAGAAGTGCTGAGTGGATGATCCTTCTCTGCCTCCTCCTGATATCCCCACCATCACGGAAGCCAGTTTTCGGCCAATTCGATTCACTCCACATGATATCAAGAAACGGCTGAGTGCACTGGATACAACAAAGGCTATGGGCCCCGACAACGTCCTGGCTGTAGTGCTGAAGACTTGTGCTCCAGAACTAGCCGTGCCTCTAGCCAAACTGTTCCAGTACAGCTACAACACTGGCATCTACCTGACAATGTGGAAAATTGCCCAGGTATGTCCTGTCCACAAAAAGCAGGACAAATCCAATCCAGCCAAATACCGCCCCATCAGTCTACTCTCAATCATCAGCAAAGTGATGGAAGGTGTCGTCGACAGTGCTATCAAGTGACACTTACTCACCAATAACCTGCTCACCGATGCTCAGTTTGGGTTCCGCCAGGACCACTCGGCTCCAGACCTCATTACAGCCTTGGTCCAAACATGGACAAAAGATCTGAATTCCAGAGGTGAGGTGAGAGTGACTGCCCTTGACATCAAGGCAGCATTTGACCGAGTGTGGCACCAAGGAGCCCTAGTAAAATTGAAGTCAATGGGAATCAGGGGGAAACTCTCCAGTGGCTGGAGTCATACCTAGCACAAAGGATGATGGCAGTGGTTGTTGGAGGCAAATCATGTCAGCCCCAGGACATTGCTGCAGGAGTTCCTCAGGGCAGTGTCCTAGGCCCAACCATCTTCAGCTGCTTCATCAATGACCCTCCCTCCATCATAAGGTCAGAAATGGGAATGTTCGCTGATGATTGCACAGTGTTCAGTTCCTTTCGCAACCCCTCAGATAATGAAGCAGTCCGTGCCCGCATGCAGCAAGACCTGGACAACATCCAGGCTTGGGCTGATAAGTGGCAAGTAACGTTTGCGCCAGACCAGTGCCAGGCAACAACCATCTCCAACAAGAGAGAGTCTAACCACCTCTCCTTGACATTCAACGGCATTACCATTGCCGAATCCCCCACCATCAACATCCTGGGGATCACCATTGGCCAGAAACTTAACTGGACCAGCCACATAAATACTGTGGCTACAAGAGCAGGTCAGAGGCTGGGTATTCTGGGGTGAGTGACTCACCTCCTGACTCCCCAAAGCCTTTCCACCATCTACAAGGCACAAGTCAGGAGTGTGATGGAATACTCTCCACTTGCCTGGATGAGTGCAGCTCCAACAACATTCAAGAAGCTCGACACCATCCAGAACAAAGCAGCCCGCTTGATTGGCAACCCATCGACCACCCTAAACATTCACTCCCTTCACCACCGGCGCATCGTGGCTGCAGTTTGTACCATCCACAGGATGCATTGCAGCAACTCGCCAAAGCTTCTTCGAAAGCACCTCCCGAACCCGCGACATCTACCACCTAGAAGGACAAGAGCAGCAGACACATGGGAACAACACCACCTGAATGTTCCTCTCCAAGTCACACACCATCCCGACTTGGAAATATGTCGCCGTTCCTTCATCGTCGCTGGATCAAAATCCTGGAACTCCCTACCTAGGAGCACTGTGGGAGAACCTTCACCACACGGACTGCAGCGGTTCAAGAAGGCGGCTCACCGCCACCTTCTCAAGGGCAATTAGGGATGGGCAATAAATGCCGGCCTCGCCAGCGATGCCCACATCCCATGAACGCATAATAAAAAAAATGATAATGAGCAACTTATGAGGGAACATTAATAAGCGCAGGATATATTTCTTGTAAAGTATAATCATTTTTTTAGTTAGTACAAAAATTTACACTCTTCTATCTGGTAGGAGAAATTTCATTTTCAATCTCCTTCCCTAATTTCTATGGAGATTCAAATTTTGGGCAGTAAAGTCAGCAGAGCTGCTCGACGACACACTCAGTGAGTTTTGAATTTTAAAATTACTGATTCTTTCCATGAGAATTTCTTGTTGACAAATCTCATATCAGCTGTGCACCTCTCTGCAACTTTCAGCCTGGAAATAGCAGGTCTCCATGGAATTGCGACTGGAAAACTAAACATAAAGAGGGTTAAATTGGTCTCGGGAGGTAACGCAAATCAGGTGACAGCGAATCGGCAGCCCGTTTTACACTATTTGTCTTCAATGGAAAAGAAAATCAGGCGGATTGTAAAACAGGCTGACAATATGCTATTGCCTATTTTGCGTTAGCTCCTTAAACCAATTTCACCCTCAAAATGTTTCCTATTAAATTGCAAGCTGGTAAAGTGGCTTGTTAGCCCTTGCTGTACAGGTGTCTCCAGCCAATTTTATACTCCATGGCCAGACATTTTTAAACATTTCAGCTCACATACTGTGAACTTGGAAAGCCATTTAATACCACAATAATAATTTTACTGAGTTGTTAGGGCGAACTTTATTGTCGTGATATATTAATGAAATATATATATAAAACTGTAGTAAACAATGGTAAAACCAAAGAAAATCTGTCTCTATTCTCTATTATCCTTATTTTCTAATATTGACAGAGAGTTTCCCCTTGTTTGCGCTAGTTATATCAGCGCAATCCGCCGAACCAATAAAAAAGATCGGGGAATTTTAAGCATAAGTGAGTTATACCCAAAACTCATTTCCGCTTGAGTTTCCGCGATCTTTAGCAGTGGTTTAAAAATCACTGCGCCCGACGCCAGCCCCGCCCACAAAACTGGCCACGCCCCCAGATCGAGGATGGCGAGTTTCCGGCGATTTTTAAAAATTCGTTCATGGGATGTGGGCGTCGCTGGCGAGGCCGGCATTTATTGCCCATCCCTAATTGCCCTTGAGAAGGTGGTGGTGAGCCGCCTTCTTGAACCGCTGCAGTCCGTTTGGTGAAGGTTCTCCCACAGTGCTGTTAGGTAGGGAGTTCCAGAAATTTGACCCAGCGACAATGAAGGAACGGTGATATATTTCCAAGTCGGGATGGTGTGTGACTTGGAGGGGAACGTGCAGGTGGTGTTGTTCCCATGTGCCTGCGGCCCTTGTCCTTCGAAGTGGTAGAGGTCGCGGGTTTGGGAGGTGCTGTCGAAGAAGCCTTGGCGTGTTGCTGCAGTGCATCCTGTAGATGGTACACACTGCAGCCACAGTGCATTGGTGGTGAAGGGAGTGAATATTTAGGGTGGTGGATGGGGTGCCAATCAAGCAGGCTGCTTTGTCCTGGATGGTGTCAAGCTTCTTGAGTGTTGTTGGAGCTGCACTCATCCAGGCAAGTGGAGAGTATTCCATCACACTCCTGACTTGTGCCTTGTAGATGGTGGAAAGGCTTTGGGGAGTCAGGAGGTGAGTCACTCGCCGCAGAATACCCAGTCTCTGACCTGCTCTTGAAGCCACAGTATTTATGTAGCTGGTCCAGTTAAGTTTCTGGTCAATGGTGACCCCCAGGATGTTGATGCTAGGGAATTCGGCGATGGTAATGCCGTTGAATGTCAAGGGGAGGTGGTTAGACTCTCTCTTGTTGGAGATGGTTATTGCCTGGCACTTGTCTGGCGCTAATGTTACTTGCCACTTATCAGCCCAAGCCTGGATGTTGTCCAGGTCTTGCTGCGCGTGGGCACGGACTGCTTCATTATCTGTGGGGTTGCAAATGGAACCCCACTGTGCAATCATTAGCAAACATCCCCATTTCTGACCTTATGATGGAGGGAAGGTCATTGATGAAGCAGTTGAAGATGGTTGGGCCTAGGACACTGCCCTGAGGAACTCCTGCAGCAATGTGCACATTTGCGGCCATTTGAGGAGGGTCTTCAAATTAAGCTCATTTTCTTGGGCGCACAGTCACTAGTAGGCACGTTTTAAAAGTTTATACGTATTAAAAAATATTTAACTTACTAAGAAACTGACTAGTGTACACCAACAAAACTGTTTAACGATTCAGTATAGTTTTTCTTAAGTCATTTTTAGTGATTTAAAATCAGGTTACTCACAGGTGGAGGACTGGACACTTCTATTAAAATGTTTACTTTTTGTGATAAACCCATTTTCAGCCGAATTAATAAAATTGCACCAGGTTATCACTTTTAAATACATCTTAAATACATCAATGAATATTCTTTAATGCAAAGGAAAAAAAAACAATGATTACGTTCTACTATGCTGCCCAATTGTGCTGATTCATGGAAGATTTTACGTTTGTGATTATGCAAATACATTTTAGCGGAAATTTGAACTGTAACCTAACTGGTGCAATTTCAAGCGCATTTTGCGCCCAATTTCCCGATTGTGCCCAAAGCGGAAACTCTACCCCCTTATTTCTCATTTACTTTGTCTTCTCAGATAAACTTACCCGTTTTGTCTGCCTTCGTTGACTCACAGTTATATATGGAGCCAGTACTCGCATCTTTAAAAACTAGTGTCAAAGTATATTTTTTCAGCCAATAAAGGAATGGGTTTGACCAGATTGCTTCATTAAAGCAAGAATCAGATGAGAGGAGGGGTATTAATTAGTAAGTTTTAATTTGCTCTCTTTTTTTCGGGTGGTTATCTTATTATTTTCCTATTTTTCTTCCTTTTACTCTCCCCAAGCTATCCACTACAGCACATCAAGAGAGCAGGCAAATGGATCACTCCTGGGCCTCCTCCAATACTTCTTTGAACAATAGGACCTGTGGTTGACCTTCTGTCTGTTCTTTCCATTCTGGAGATGCCTGACTTCCTCTCAGCACCTCTCCACATTGAAGATTGGGAATTCAGTAAGAATCTGCATCCACAACCTCACAGCACAATGCATTAGTGCTCCAACACATTCATTTCATTCTCAACTCTGGCCTCTTATGCATCCCCCCTTCCTTCACCCCACCATTAGCAGCCGTGCCTTCAGCCATCTAGGCCCTAAGCTCTGGAATTCCCTACCTAAACTCTTCTGTCTCTCCATCTCTCCATCCTCTTTTAAGACGGCCCTTAAAACTTACCACTTTGACCAAGCGTTTAGTCACCTAATGGCTCCTCCTGTGGGTCAGTGTCAATTGTTCTGGATCTGATTATGATCCTGTGAAGCACCGTGGGGCAATTTACCACATTAAAGATGCTATATAAGTGCAACTTGTTGGTAATTTTGACTTGTATACTCTAAATATACATTTACAATGCATGAGTGAATTACCTGTATAATTAACTGGTAAGCCATCTGCCCTGAACCAGACAAGCAATGGGGTTGGATAGCCTGTTGAATCACAGCGGAGCAAAACATTACTTCCAAGTGGTGATGTAATTTTGGTTGCTGAAGTTATGACTGATGGTTTGAGGCACTGTTCAAGTTCAACTCTCTGGAATAAAACACCTGCAACATTTTCAGGCTCACTGCATGTCACGAGTGGATCCATGAGAATTACTGACGTTTCCTCTGACTTAGAAAGTTCAATTAACTTTGATATCTTACAGTCACAGAACCATGGGTTGTCTTGGAAACCTAAAGAAGAGAAAGATATTTAAGGCCATTGTTCTTTGTTAAAAATGTAAAATAAACACATGGATTTTTTTTCTAAAGTCCATAAAATCCTTGTTTTGTGACCCATTCCCAAGAATATTTACTCAAACTAAAATTTGTTATTGAAAAAAAATCCTTCAGTAAAGATATTTAATTTTCATGTATGCAGAATTATTATCTAGTTTTCCGGAGATTTTAGCCTGCCCAATCAAAAAGTACACTTGTTTCATTTGGCTATTGCATGTAATAAATCTAACAAGGTCTGTACAGGACCATTCAACAATACTTTTTTAATTAAATGCTTTCTTTATTCCACAGGAGCTGGCCAGCATTACAACTTTATAGAGTTTCACTTATGTTTGATTTTAAAATAATAATCAGTATGATGGAGACACCGAACACTCTGAGTTACCACGTTCCCAGCCTTTCCAAAAAAAAACAACCTACAAGTGAGGAGCAATTGCAGCCAGAAAGGGCTAAGTATTTAGTTAAGCATTAATTTAAGTAATTATCAACTGAACTCTAATTTACATTTTTTACTATATAATGGCTTTAGGGGTCGAACAGACACTTTCAAAACATATTGGGCCTGAATTTTCTGTCAAATTAATGGCAAGGCTAATGGCGCTCGCCGTTATTTATGAATAAATGGTACAGCAACTAATGTGGCTAAATGTGAATATGTAAAAGTTGCTGTCTGAGTTGTGCAGCTCCGCCTTTAGCTTCATGAAAGCAGCATCTTGCCCTTAGCCCCCACTTTTTTAGGAACTTGCTGTATTTGTTCATTAATTGCCTATTAATTTCGTCATATAAGTCTTGTCATTACAAGCATATGTACCCTTTTAACAACGTGATAAGTGTTAATTACTGCCAATCAACCTCTCAGGCACTGAAAATTAACTATTACAAGTGTAATAAACACAGGAAGGACTGAGAAGGAGGGTGAAGTAAATGCCGCTTTCATGAAGCTAAAGGCGGAGCTGCACAACTCAGACAGCAACTTTTACATATTCACATTTAGCCACATTAGTTGCTGTACCATTTATTCATAAATAACGGCGAGCGCCATTAGCCTTGCCATTAATTCTCATTCCTTCAGGATTTGGATTTTTCAGGGAGATTTTTAAAGTGTCAAATTTTAAATTTTACATTTTTTTTCTTACTTTTCCTTTGTCTCTTTTTTCTCTCTCTTAATCTCTCTTAATTTTCCCTCTCTTTAATTCTCTTTCTTCCTGATTTGACTTTGAATTCACCCTCTTTACTTCACCCTCCTTCTCAGTCCTTCCTGTGTTTATTTCCCAATCCTGAAATCTCATTAATTAAGGAGATACACAGTTGCTTGCCCTGTTCACTCAGGTCCCAGATGCCCTGTTTCCCTCACTATACCATTATCAGCTCGCACTTTCAGTAACTTTGTGGGCAAAAATGTTTTGAGCTGAAGTGTGCAGGGGCAAGTCTAAATAACGGCAAACACCGTTAGATGCCCTGCTACAACAAATTCTGGCCCATTAAATAAAAATAATAAATTAGAGTGAGTAAATTGAAAAAGTTCTATAAACAATAACTTAAAAAGAATTTTGATTGGATTAAATGTATAAATAGGTATGGCAGGATCATTGTTATAGGAACACAGGAACAGGAGTAGGCCACTTAGCTCCTCGAGCCTGTTCCTCCATTCACTGAGATCATAGCTGATCCATGACCTAACTCCATATGCCCACCTTAGCCCCATATCCCTTAATACTTTTGGTCAACAAAAATCTATCAATCTCAGGTTTAAAATTAACAATTGTGCTAGCATCAACTGCCATTTGCGAAAGAGAGTTCCAAACTTCTACCACCCTTTGTGTGTACAAGTGTTTCCTGACTTCACTCCTGAAAGTCCTGGTTCTAATTTTTAGGCTCTGTCCCCTAGTCCTGGACTCCCCAACCAGCGGAAATAGTTTCTCTCTATCTACCCTATCAGTTCCCCTTAATATCTTGAAAATTTTCATCAAATCACCCCTTAATCGACTCAAGGAATTACAACCCTAGTTTGTGTAATCTCGCCTCGTAATTTAACCCTTGGAGTTCAGGGCCTAAATTTTATCAATGAGGCGGGGTCTCAGCGGGGGGGTCAATAAGCGGGTGGGAAACCGTGCATGTTCCTGAGCGATTGTGACTCAATTGAAGCCGCTTCATTCAACTTCCGGGTTTCGCGTCCTCAAGCTGAGCAGCGGGCGTACTGCGCACCGCATGGCGCGATTTAAAGCCCACTATTTACAGGGCCAATGCAACGATGCATTTTGAAGGAGAAAGGAGTAAGAATGGAAGGACATAGAGGAAAGGCAGCACCCAGGTTCTTGGACACTGCCCTGGAGATACTACTGGCTGTGAGAAGCAGGAGGGAGGTGTTATACCCACCTGACAAGAGGAAGAAACCTGGTTCTACCACCAAGAAGGCATGGCTGGAGGTTGCAGAACAGGTCAGCAGCAGGAGCGCGGTGCCCTGATCTTGGATGCAGTGCAGGAAGCGATTTAATGACCTAACCAGGTCAGGAAAAGTGAGTACACTTACTGACTCACCTGCATTCTGTGGTGAACATTACCTCCCCTCACACTGCCCTGTGAAGCCTACTCCATCACATCATTCCTCATACCACTTAAGGCTCAGTGTCAAGTTACCTTCACTTTCTGTGCACTTCTTCACCACCCCCCCCCCCCCCTCCAATTTGTGCACCACCTCTCCCACTCACCCCAATCCTGATGCAATGCGATCAGTCTATCTGATAGTCAACCTTGTAAGGATTTTGGACATTGGGTCAAACCCCATTTTACTCTTTTGAACTACTGGATGATTCAAAATAAAGGGTTAGCCAGTCCCTTTAAGGATTTGTACATTCATTTGGATAGTCCATTTACAGTACATTTGAAAGCAAGGGATAACTTGCCTTTGACATTACAGTATAAATGCACAATTGCAAAACAGCAAAGCGTAGGCCATTTAAACTGGACAGTTGGACATCAGTTTAACACTGCAAGAGCATTGCAGTACAGAAATTAGATAGGCTGCGACTTTCAGTAACAACTTTTTTTTTTATTCGTTCATGGGATGTGGGTGTCGCTGGCGAGGCCAGCATTTATTGCCCATCCCTAATTGCCCTTGAGAAGGTGGTGGTGAGCCGCCTTCTTGAACTGCTGCAGTCCGTGTGGTGAAGGTTCTCCCATAATGCTGTTAGGAAGGGAGTTCCAGGATTTTGACCCAGCGACGATGAAGGAACAGCGATATATTGATAAGGAGAAGCTTCCAGAAGGTTTTCAATGTCAACAACAACTGCGAAGGACAAAGAACTGATAGGACACCTGGCTTCACGTACAGAGAAGGATGTAAGGGGTTCATACAGTCCATGAGTGGTTCAACCAGCCGTCCATTTTAATGCAATGGACAAATTGGGCCTTCTCGTAACTTGGTTCACACCCATTTGCTCAGAAGCATATAAAGATAAGACATAGTAGCAGGCAAAACAACAGACAACATCGGAGAAGCTGGAAGAAACTTCAAGAGTTAACGACTGCAGCATGAGTTCCTCCAATGAGACTTTATTTCTGAACTTTGACAAAAAGACTTTGATTCTGAGCTTTGACCAAACCACTTTGTCTCTAAACTTTGATGAAAAGACAAACCTTGATGAGAAGAACCTCAACACATCACACAACACATCACTCAACGACGCACCTGTTACCACAGCAACTGACACCCTACTTCCAGACCTAAACGACTGCTTTGATGCATAATGTCGTATATTCTACTTGCTCGCTTTGCTTCATGCCTGCTTATGTGCTCTTTTAAATCATTAAATAAAGAACGTTGTGAACCCTCACTTGTAATATTGGGTAGAGTAATCCTTGTATTGCTTGAGTTGCTTTATACTTGCTATGTGCTCCTTTTAAATCACTAAATAAAGAATCACTTTGATTCACAAAACTACTGCGTCAGGTGACTTTCTTTGTCTGAACTACCATCCAGGTCCACGAACCTCCGGGAAAGACCCTAAATTACCTACATAATGGTGCCCGAATGAACAGGGACTTGACATAGTTCAACAAAGAAAGCGTACCAGTGCATGTGAAAAGACCACACAGAACAAAAGCTGAAGAAAAGATCCTTGGCCAACGTCCAGAGAGACGCAGGAGGATATAACAAGCAGGGTGAAGAAAATTACTGGAGCCACATTTAGACAGAAAACAGGAAACAGAGTTTTCTGGGCAAGAATGGGTGGAAGGCATAAACTGAGAGAAATTATTCTGCAGCTTAGGTAAGGCGGGTGGAATATAAAATGGAAGCAGCGGTTCAAAAATACATAGCAAAGAAGTTGCCAAAGAGTGAGGAATGGTTCCCGATTGAGGACCATCGGGTAGACAGACCCCTTCAAAGTATATGATGATATGAGGATACATATGTTCGCAGAGAGGCCGAAATTTTTTAAAAAGCTAAAGCCGTATGGCTCTTAGCCTTCAGTAAACAAAAAAAAGCGATGATAAACACAAGGCAGGGTTAGAAGCAAAAGTATTGGATTTAAAACGGGACCTAGAAGAGGTAAAGGCACAGTTGGTGAGCGCTATGACAGAAAAGGCAGGTTTAGACACTGAAGTATCAGAACTAAAGCGGGCATTGGAAGAGGCAGAGAAAAAGTTAGAAGAGACACTTGATGATGCGAAATGAGAGGGACAAAACAATGAAACACATGTCCAAACTCTACAAGGTTATGTAGAGTACTTTCAGACCCAGGCAGTCGTGAAAGAAACTGAATTAGGTCGCATGCAGGAAGTTCAAAGTGAGACATTACAGCACTTGCACAAAATAGTTATGGAACGAGATGATCTAAAAGCAGCCATACAAGTACAGAGCATCAATAAAGAACTTTGTAGAGGAACAGAAATATCTCATTCCCATTATAGACATAAGATAGCTGAGTTAGAAAAAAACCTGCAAGTAAAACAAGGAATTATCTGCACCATGAAGGGAGATGCTAGTGATAGTGATTTAGATGACCAGGATTGGGGTGAGTTAAAGAAAGATCTGCATGGTAGGCTTATCATCAAGATTGCAGCCCATGGAATAAAGGGGGCAGTAGCAACATGGATACAGAATTGGCTAAGTGACAGGAAACAGAGAGTAGTAATGAATGGTTGTTTTTCAGACTGGAGGGAGGTGTACAGTGGTGTTCCCCAGGGGTAGGTGCTGGGACCACTGCTTTTCTGTATATTTATTAATGACTTGGACTTGGATGTACAGGGCACAATTTCAAAATTTGCAGATGACACAAAACTTGGAAAGGTAGTAAACAGTGAGGAGGATAGTGACAGACTTCAAGAGGATGGACAGGCTGGTGGCATGGGCGGACACGTGGCAGATGAAATTTAATGCAGAAAAATGCAAAGTGATACATTTTGGTAGGAAGAACAAGGAGAGGCAATATAAACTAGAGGGCACACCTCTAAAAGGGGTACAGGAAGAGAGAGATCTGGGGGTATATGTTGAAGGTGGCAGGGCAGGTTGAGAAAGCGGTTAAAAAAACATTTGGGATCCTGGGCTTTATAAATAGAGGAATAGAGTACAAAAGTATGGAAGTCATGATGAACCTTTATAAAACATTGGTTCGGCCACAACTGGAGTATTGTTTCCAGTTCTGGGCACTGCACTTTAGGAAAGATGCGAAGGCTTAGAGAGGGTGCAGAAAAGATTTACTAGAATCATTCAGTTACATGGATAGACTGGAGAAGCTGGGGTTGTTCTCCTTGGAACAGAGAAGGTTGAGAGGAGATTTGATAGAGGTACTCAAAATCAAGAAGGGTCTAGACAGAGTAGATAGAGAGAAACTGTTCCCATAGGTGGAAGGGTCAAGAACCAGAGGACATAGATTTAAGGTGATTGGCAAAAGAACCAAAGATGACGTGAGGAAAAACTTTTTACACAGCGAATGGTTAGGATCTGGAATGCACTGCCCGAGGGGGTGGTGGAGGCAGATTCAATCATGGCCTTCAAAAGGGAGCTGGATAAGTACTTGAAAGGAAAAAATTTGCAGGGCTACAGGGATAGGGCGGGGGATGGGGACTAGCTGGATTGCTCTTGCATAGAGCCGGCACGGATTCAATGGGCCGAATGGCCTCCTTCTGTGCTGTAACCTTTCTATGTTTCTATGATTCTATCAACCATGGGATGAGCGACCCCCCTCCTACGGTACCAGTGCCCCTCCAATGGCACCTATGGAGCAGGTCAAATACAATGTAGATGCCCAAGGCGTAAGAGGAACTGTGGCCAGCAGATTGACTGTCCTTTATACCCCACAGTAGCTACAGGAAATGTCCAAGCCAATTCCCAAATTTGATGGAAAGGGAGATGTGGTGAAACATACAACAAGTTGCAGAGGTTAGTGGGATGGACAATGCTGAAAAGGTTTGCTTGTTGCTGTGTACCCTGGGATCAACGGTAAATGGCGCACTCCCTCAGGGTAGAAAACATGGCAGAGGAACCTGGGCAGAAACTCAGTCGTCCGTACTCACTCCCATTGGCTTTAATAGGGGGGATCCCAGCGAAGTATTGGCTAAGTGAAAGCAAGAACACAATGAGCATCCTGAGGTATATGCCAATGGCTTATGACAATACTATGATAGGGTCTATGGGCTAGGACTAGATCGAGCTGCCCCGGCAGACCGTCCCACTAAGGCTAGTTTTTTGAGGACTTTGATTAGTCACACACAACCGTGACTGCGAGCGACGTGGGCGGATTTTGACCCAGAAAATGAAGCCCAGGCTGACCCTTTAGTTCTGAGACGGATGGTACTGAGATGGGAGAACAGAAATGTGATGGGTAAACCAAAACAACCAGTATGTACCATGCAAGCTGCAACGTGGAAAATGAGGGTCCTCAGAGAGAGGGAACCAGAATAAATCCCTGGGCTGACAAACAATGTTACAATTGTGGGAAAATAGGATGTTGTACTAAACTTTGTAGAGCACCCCCTCGCCGGAACCCTGCCCCACAAGGGGAGCAGAACTCGGAGGGAGAAAAACCAGCCAAGCTGTATCCCAGTTTGGCAGACTTAGAAAACTGTATTACCACAGCGTTAAAAGGGGTAATACTACCTACTGCCCCTCCTGCTGCAGTACAAGGGGTGCCCAATGCTCCTATCTGCGTAATCGATCAACAAGGGATTCCAGCAGTTAATTTGCACCCCCCCCCCACCCCCTAAGGACAGAGACAGGCCTCTCCTAAATATTTTTGCCCGTTACAGTATGACTTACATGGACGACCATATATGACCCCTGAGGTTAGAGGCCGCTGCGGCATATATTTGGTTGACACGGGAGCATCCAGAACTATAATTATAACGTATTGAAGCAGACAAATGATCTTAACTCTACCTGAACATGTCTCCCGTGGCCTCTGAAACATGCCATGGAAATGGAGGTGAGTTGCAGCCGACCGCCATTTGGACCTTGACACCAGTGATTGACACGTGAAGAAAAGATAGGTTTTTGCAGCAGGGCAATCAGTTCTCTCAGACAAACCTTTAGCTGGGAGTTCTTTGTGTTTAGGCTGAGATTTCTTTGTTCATACTCAGAATTCCTGTGTTCACACATATTTACCTACATTTTGGACCCCCTCAAACTGACACCATCAGGATGGGGGGGTTGCAATGGATTTATTCAGCACTACATCTGAGGAGGAGGCACATCACCATTCACGGCAGGCATGGAGTGCAGTCCTGGGAGTTGTAGCTCCACAAGACAGAGGTGCACCACAAGAATCTGCAGAAGAGCAGAGAGGACACCAATGGGAGGCCGAGGTCGCAGGAGGCACTACCCTCGTGAGAGTGTCTACAGGCACAGGCTGAGCTTCCTGGACCTCTCTGAGGAGCAGTGCCTACACAGGCTCAGATTGAGTCGCCAGGTGGTCGCAGACATCTGCAGGCTCCTTCATGCAGTGCTGCTCCTGGATGGTCCTGGTGGCCACGCATTGCCCGTCGGAGTTAAAGTCACCACTGCCCTCAACTTCTTCGCCTCCGCATCCTTCCAAGGCACCACCGATGACATCACTGGGCTCTCTCAGTCATCTGCACACAAGTGCATGAGGCAGGTCACCGACAGTTTGTTTCACAGGGCCTCGCAATATGTAACTTCCCCGTGGACGACCTCAGTCGACTGCTTTGATGCATAATGTTGTATATTCTGCTTGCTCGCTTTGCTTCATGCCTGCTTATGTGCTCTTTTAAATCATTAAATAAAGAACGTTGCAAACCCTCAGTTGTATTATTGGGTGGAGTAATCCTTGTATTGTTTGAGTTGCTTAATGCTTGCTATGTGCTCCTTTTAAATCACTAAATAAAGAATCACTTTGATTCACAAAACTACCGCGTCAGGTGGCTTTCTTTGTCTGAACTATCATCCAGGTCCACGTACCTCTAGGAAAGATCCTAAATTCCCTACACCCTAGGATGCATTTCATTAAATGTCAGCCTGACCCAGAACAATGCATCCATCGGGTGACTCCATCACCCTCATTCACTCACATGTTTGTACTTTGTCCCCTTGTGGGAAAAGAGAGCGCAAAATGCAAGGTCGAGGAGTCAGACTGGAGGGTGGCCTCCACAAATCGTGACCCTTACAGAAGAGAAGGAGGAGGTCTTAACAAATTAGCAGAATGGTGGAGTCCCTGGCCGCCAGGGCTCCTGCAAACGTCTGGTGACAGAACTTTAATATCCCTCACACACAAAATGGATTGATGTTATCAATGATTGACCTGTTGCACACCTCAGTATTCTCATTGCAACATTACTTCTGTGATGAATCATAATATTGCTGCATGTTCTCTTCCAGGGCAGTCAAGGAGTTATGACGTGGATGAGGGTGATTCCTCAGAGGAGCTCCCTGCCTCTGAGGGTGCACGGTCACATCTTGGCGAGCCATCTACCAGCGCAGATACTCACACCTCAGTGGGTCCTATTAGAGAGGTAGTTGGTTTGTCAGCTGGTGAGTCACCACAAACAAATGAACAAGAGCAGACACTGGTGGCAGGGGCAGCGGTGGAGAGTCCGCATCGATGGGCACACTCCTCTCCAAACTCTACTCAGCTTGGCACAGATGCTGATCCCCGGGGGCCATCCTTGAAAAGGAGAGTTATAGAATCTTAGAATCATAGAAATTCAGGGCACAGAAGAAGGCTATTCGGCCCTTCATGTCTGTGCCGGCCGAAAAAGAGCCATCCCGCCTAATCCCACTTTCCAGCTCTTGGTCCGTAGCCTTGTAGGTTGTGGCACTTCAAGTGCACGTCCAAGTACTTTTAAAATGAGTTGAGGGTTTCTGCCTTTACCAACGTTGTAGGCAGTGAGTTCCAGACCCCCACCAACCTCCGGGTGAAAAAATTTCTCCTCAACTCCCCTCTAATCCTTCTACCAATTACTTTAAATCTATGCCCCCTGTTTTTTGACCTCTCTGCTAAGGGAAACTGGTCCTTCCTATCCACTCTATCTAAGCCACTCATAATTTTCTACACCTCAATTAAATCTCCCCTCAGCCTCCTCTGTTCCAAAGAAAACAACCCCAGCCTATCCAATCTTTCCTCATAGCTAAAATTCTCCAGTTTAGACAACATCCTCCTTTGTACCCTCTCCAGTCCAATCACATCTTTCCTGTAATGTGGAGACCAGAACTGTATGCAGCACTCTAGCTGTAGCCTAACTAGTATTTTATACAGTTCTAGCATATATTTTTTGCCTCGGCTAATAAAGGAAAGTATCCCGTATGCCTTATTAACCACCATATCTACCTGTCCTGCTACCTTCAGGGATCTGTGGACATGCACACCAAGAATGATAGAGATACAGACGCACCCTCGCCACTGGAAGACTTGCCCCACTCAGTCTCCACATTGACGCAGAGGATGGAGGACTCCACCTCCTGCATCAGTGGACTAGTGGCGCAAGTAAGTGCAGGAATGTCTGCAATGGAGAGAATGGCAGCCTCCATTGCGCTTCATGCATGGCTCACACATGATGCCAGTCAGGCCCTGGCAACGTCCATGCGGACTCAGGGTGAACAACATGCTGCCACCTTAAACAGGCAGACAGAGACATTAGCACTGGCCTTACAAGGCATCACACATGTCCTCCAAACTGTCGTCCAGCGGAGTTGTAGGAGTGATGTGGCCCTGGCCCGGAGAAGGATGATGGCAAAAGGGGACATAGAAGTGGGGATGCCACACAAAGTGCTCCCGCATCTCACCTGTTGCCCACTCCTCACCCAGTACCCAAAATGCTGCTTCCTCTCCAGGTGGCCAAGTCAGCCCCTGCACAGGTGCAGGCGGAACAGTCTTTGATGGGGCCTTCACGGGCTCCAAAACCCAGAGGTCGTAGGCTGAAAGCATCTAAGCAGTCAGGGCATGATTCTGAGCAACGTGCCACTACCTCTGCTGCAGCCATGGGGGATACACCACATAGAAGCGGTAGGAAGTGGAAGGCTAAGGTTTTGTGATCACAAAGGATATGCACAAGGGTGTCTGACAGACTGTCATATTTTCCATTCATATTTGATTTTGGTTAAATGCATATTAAATGTTATGATTCTCACCACCACTACCATGTCTTTCCCATTCTTGTGTCCCTTTTGTTAAAGTGCCCTTTCATGTGCTTCATCATGAATGGCGAGACTTGATGCCACCCATTGGGTGTGTTCACATTGGGTGTATGTGTGGGAGGGAAAGTAGAGAGTGAGGAGGACATAAAAAACCTACAAGGGGATATAGACAGGCTGGGTGAGTGGGCGGAGATTTGGCAGATGCAATATAATATTGGAAAATGTGAGGTTATGCACTTTGGCAGGAAAAATCAGAGAGCAAGTTATTTTCTTAATGGCGAGAGACTGGAAAGTACTGCAGTACAAAGGGATCTGGGGGTCCTAGTGCAAGAAAATCAAAAAGTTGGTATGCAGGTGCAGCAGGTGATCAAGAAGGCCAACGGAATGTTGGCTTTTATTGCTAGGGGGATAGAATATAAAAACAAGGAGGTATTGCTGCAGTTATATAAGGTATTGGTGAGACCGCACCTGGAATACTGCATACAGTTTTGGTCTCCATACTTAAGAAAAGACATACTTGCTCTCGAGGCAGTACAAAGAAGGTTCACTCGGTTAATCCCGGGGATGAGGGGGCGGACATATGAGGAGAGGTTGAGTAGATTGGGACTCTACTCATTGGAGTTCAGAAGAATGAGAGGCGATCTTATTGAAACATATAAGATTGTGAAGGGTCTTGATCGGGTGGATGCGGTAAGGATGTTCCCAAAGATGGGTGAAACTAGAACTAGGGGGCATAATCTTAGAATAAGGGGCTGCTCTTTCAAAACTGAGATGAGGAGAAACTTCTTCACTCAGAGGGTGGTAGGTCTGTGGAATTTGCTGCCCCAGGAAGCTGTGGAAGCTACATCATTAGATAAATTTAAAACAGAAATAGACAGTTTCCTAGAAGTAAAGGGAATTAGGGGTTACGGGGAGCGGGCAGGAAATTGGACATGATTTTAGATTTGAGGTTAGGACCAGAGCAGCCATGATCTTATTGAATGGCGGAGCAGGCTCGAGGGGCCGATTGGCCTACTCCTGCTCCTATTTCTTATGTTCTTATGTTCTTATGCAGGACTGGTTTGTGCAAGGGGGACGGGTGATGGGGTGGTGTTGGTGGTTGTGGTGGTCATTCCAGGAGGTCTGAATCCTTGACTATCGTCACTTTGCAGATCTCCCTATGAGAATCTATCAAATATGAGTGACTCCCTGACATCACAAGCAGCCAGGTGAGATGCTGCACTGCCGATGGGTTGCCCATCGTCCCCCTCCTCCCCCTCTTCTTCAATGTTGATGGCAGGTGTGGCTGCTTCTTGAGCGCATGGGAGCTCCTCCACCTGTAACCCTCTCTGTTGAGCAATGTTGTGCAGGATGCAACACACGACTATTATTCTGCACACCCTCGCCGCTGAGTACTGCAGGGCTCCCCCAGATCGATCCAGGCACCTGAAGCGCATCTTCAGCAGTACTTGATTTGTTCAATGACAGACCTGGTGGTGATGTGACTGTCATTGTACCGCTGCTGTGCCTTGCTGGTGGGATTCCTTACAGCTGTCATGAGTTAGGTCTGCAGGGGATATCCCTTGTCACCAAGGAACCAGCCCTTAAGTCTGTTTTGTGCTTGGAAGAGGGCTGGGACGTTAGATTCATGCAGAACGAAGCAATCATGGCAGCTGCCAGGGAATTTGGCACACACCTGCAGAAACCTCCTCCGGTGGTCGCAAACCAGCTGCCCATTGATGGAGTGATATCCTTTTCTGTTGATGAACAGTCCTGGCTCATGTGGAGGTGCTCAGATTACTATGTGTGTGCAATCAATTTTGCTCTGTACCCGTGGGAAGACAACCAGAGAGTGGAAACCCACTGCCCTCTCAGTCTGGCTGATGTCGTCGATGGGGAAGTTGATGTAGTCAGACGCCCTGGCAAACAAGCCATCCGTGACCTGTCGTATTCACTTATGTACAGACGACTGCGAGATCCTAGTGATGTCATTGGCGGTGCCCTGGAAGGATCCAGAGATGAAAAAGTTGAGGGCAGTGGTGACTTTAACTGTGACGGGCAATGCATGCCCACCAGGCCCATCCAGGAGTAGCTCTGCATGAAGGAGCCTGCAGATGTCTTCGACCACCTGGCGGCTCAATCTGAGCCTTCGTAGGCACTGCTCCTCAAAGAGGTCCATGAAGCTCAGCCTCTGCCTTTAGGCCCTCTCACGAGGGTAGTGCCTCCTGCGACCTCGGCCCCTCCATTGGTCCCCTCTCTGCTCTTCTACAGGTCCTTGTGGTGCACTTCTGTCTTGTGGAGCTGCAACTCCCAGAACTACACGCCGTGCCTGTCTTGGATGCTGAGGTGCCTCCTCCTCAGATATACTGCTGAATACATTCATTGTGCCCCCCATCCTGATGTTGTCAGTTTGAGGGGGTCCAAAATGTTGGTAAATATGTCTGAACACAAGAATTCTGAGTGTGAACAAAGAAATCTCAGTCTAAACACAAAGAACTCCCAGCCAAAGGTTTGTCTGAGAGAACTGATTGACCTGCTACAAAAACTCACCTTTCCTTCACATTTGTCAATCACTGGTTTAAAGGTCCAAATGAGGGCCGGCTGTAACTCGCCTCCGTTTCCGTGGCGTGTTTCAGAGGCCACGGGATACACATTCAGGTAGAGTTAAGATCGTTTGTCTGCCGCAATACATTATAATTTAATTCCTTTAACTACATCAAATACCTTAATTGCCGCTTTAAATGTCATCCTACCGGCTTTAAGTGCCGGTGGGACTTCCCGGTTTCTGAAACACATGCTCCCAGATGCATCTGGGTGAAACGTGGAAGTCGGCAGGTTGGTGCTGGGATTTGTTCCCACTCCAAACTTAAAAATGTTTTACTGCCCCCTGCCCCTAACCCACCCGTTCTTCAGGGTTAAAATTTACCCTCAGGTATCATTCTAGTAAATCTACGCTGCACTCCCTCCAATATATGCTTCCTATGCTGCAGTGCCCAGAACTGAACACAGTACTCCAGGTGTGGTCTAACCAGGGCTTTGTATAGCTGTGGCATAACTTCTACCCCCTTGTATTCTAGTCCTCTAGATATAAAGGCCAGCATTCCAATAGCCTTTTTGATTATTTTCTGTATCTGTCCGTGATTTTTAATGATCCATGTACATGGACCCCTATCTCTCTTTGGAGCTCCACTGTTTAGAGCTTTTCACCTTTTGGAATGTAATCTGATCTATTCTTTTAAGGTCCAAAGTGAATGACCTCACACTTGCTTACATTGAAATCCATTTGCCACAGTTTTGCCCATTCACTTAATCTCTCTGTAATTTTATGCTTCCATCCACACTGCTTACAATGCTGCCTAGCTTTGTGTCATCGGCAAATTTAGATATGTGACTGTCTATCCCATCATCTAAGCCTGGAGTGATATGTGCGACATGCATGATGTGGACCTGACTGGACTCACAAATCATGCAGGCTGAATACATATGCATGAAATGTATGAAGGTTGCATTCCTCAGCAGAAAGTTGCACAGCTTGATTGTCAACTGGATACATTTCACAATATTTGGGAGGGAGAAAGTTTTCTAGAGCAGATGTTCCAGATGGTCACACCTCAGATTGATAGGAGTGGTGAACCTGGTAAGGGAGGCTGAGCAGGAAACAACAGGTGAAGATAGAAAGAGGATCATCAGAAAGGATATATTGGCCTTGGAGTGACTGCAGCGCAGATTCACCAGAGTGACACCGGAGATAAAAGGGGTAAATAATTAGATTGCATCAACTAGGTTTGCGTTGCCTTGAGTTTAGAAGGTTGAGGGATGATTTAATTGAGATCTTTAAAATGAAAATGGGATTCAATAAGGTAGATACAAAGAAAGTATTTCCTCTGCGAGAGGAATCCAGAACAAGGGGGCATTATCGTTTTTTTTATTCGTTCATGGGATGTGGGCGTCGCTGGCAAGGCCAGCATTTATTCCTCATCCTGAATTGCCCTTGAGAAGGTGGTGGTGAGCCGCCTTCTTGAACCGCTGCAGTCTGTGTGGTGAAGGTTCTCTCACAGTGCTGTTAGGAAGGGAGTTCCAGGATTTTGACCCAGCGACAATGAAGGAACGGCGATATATTTCCAAGTCGGGATGGTGTGTGAGTTGAAGGGGAACATGCAGGTGGTGTTGTTCCCATGTGCCTGCTGCTCTTGTCCTTCTAGGTGGTAGAGGTCATGGGTTTGGGAGGTGCTGTCGAAGAAGCCTTGGCGAGTTGCTGCAGTGCATCCGGTGGATGGTACACACTGCAGCCACGGTGCGTCGGTGGTGGAGGGAGTGAATGTTTAGGGTGGTGGGTGGGGTGCCAATTAAGCGGGCTGCTTTGTCCTGGATGGTGTCGAGCTTCTTGAGTGTTGTTGGAGCTGCACTCATCCAGGCAAGTGGAGAGTATTCCATCACACTCCTGACTTGTGCCTTGTCCCAAAGTGGAAAGGCTTTGGGGATTCAGGAGGTGAGTGTCTCGCCGCAGAATACCCAGCCTCTGACCTGCTCTTGTAGCCACAGTATTTATATGGCGGATCCAGTTAAGTTTCTGGTCAATGGTGACCCCCAGGATGTTGATGGTGGGGGATTTGGCGACGGTAATGCCGTTGAATGTCAAGGGGAGGTGGTTAGACTCTCCCTTGTTGGAGATGGTCATTGCCTGGCACTTGTCTGGCGCGAATGTTACTTGCCACTTATCAGCCCAAGCCTAGATGTTGTCCAGGTCTTGCTGCATGTGGGCACGGACTGCTTCATTATCTGAGGGGTTGCAAATGGAGCTGAACACTGTGCAATCATCAGCGAACATCCCCATTTCTGACCTTATGATGGAGGGAAGGTCATTGATGAAGCAGCTGAAGATGGTTAGGCCTAGGACACTGCCCTGAGGAACTCCGACAGCAATGTTCTGGGGCTGAGATGATTGGCCTCCAACAACCACTACCATCTTCCTTTGTGCTAGGTATGACTCCAGCCACTGGAGAGTTTCCCCCTGATTCCCATTGATTTCAATTTTACAAGGGCTTCTTGGTGCCACACTCGGTCAAATGCTGCCTTGATGTCAAGGGCAGTTACTCTCACCACACCTCTGGAATTCAGCTCTTTTGTCCGTGTTTGGACGAAGACTGTAATGAGGTCTGGAGCCGTGTGGTCCTAGCGGAACCCAAACTGAGCATCGGTGAGCAGGTTATTGATGAGTAAGTGCCACTTGATAGCACTGTCGACGACACCTTCCATCACTTTGCTGATGATTGAGAGTAGACTGATGGGGCGGTAATTGGCCGGATTGGATTTGTCCTGCTTTTTGTGGACAGGACATACCTGGGCAATTTTCCACATTGTCGGGTAGATGCCAGTGTTGTAGCTGTACTGGAACAGTTTGGCTAGAGGCGCGGCTGGTTCTGGAGCACAAGCCTTCAGCACTACAGCTGGGATGTTGTCGGGGCCCATAGCCTTTGTTGTATCCAGTGCACTCAGTCATTTCTTGATATCAAATGGAGTGAATCGAATTGGCTGAAGACTGGCTTCTGTGATGGTGGGGATATCAGGAGGAGGCCGAGATGGATCATCTACTCGGCACTCCTGGCTGAAGATGGTTGCAACCACTTCTGCCTTGTCTTTTGCACTCACGTGCTGGACTCCGCCATCATTGAGGATGGGGATGTTTACAGAGCCTCCTCCTCCCGTTAGTTGTTTAACTGTCCACCACCATTCACAACTAGATGTGGCAAGACTGCAAAGATTTGATCTGATCCGTTGGTTGTGGAATCGCTTAGCTCTGTCTATAGCATGTTGCTTCCGCTGTTTAGCATGCATGTAGTCCTGTGTTGTAGCTTCACCAGGTTGGCACCTCATTTTTAGGCACGCCTGGTTCTGCTCCTGGCATGCTCTTCTACACTCCTCATTGAACCAGGGTTAATCCCCTGGCTTGTTGGTAATGGTAGAGTGAAGAATATGCCAGGCCATGAGGTTACAGATTATGCTGCAATACAAATCTGCTGCTGCTGATGGCCCACTGCACCTCATGGATGCCCAGTTTTGAGCTGCTGGATCTGTTCTGAATCTATCCCATTTAGCACGGTGATTGTGCCACGCAACACGTTGGATGGTGTCCTCAGTGTGAAGACGAGACTTTGTCTCCATGAGG
Organism: Heptranchias perlo; assembly: GCF_035084215.1. Classification (NCBI taxonomy): domain Eukaryota; kingdom Metazoa; phylum Chordata; class Chondrichthyes; order Hexanchiformes; family Hexanchidae; genus Heptranchias; species Heptranchias perlo. The sequence goes on from NC_090325.1 coordinate 131,001,030, forward strand.
ACTGTGCGGTGGTCACTCCTACCAATACTGTCATGGACAGATGCATCTAGGAAAATAGAACATTGGAACAGGAGTAGGCCATTCAGCCCCTCGTGCCTGCTCCGCCATTTGATAAGATCATGGCTGATCTCTGATCTAACTCCATATACCTGCCTTTGGCCCATATCCCTTAATACCTTTGGTTGCCAAAAAGCTATCTATCTCAGATTTAAATTTAGCAATTGAGCTAGTATCAATTGCCGTTTGCGGAAGAGAGTTCCAAACTTTTACCACCCTTTGTGTGTAGAAATGTTTTCTAATCTCACTCCTGAAAGGTCTGGCTCTAATTTTTAGACTGTGTCCCCTACTCCTAGAATCCTCAACCAGCGGAAATAGTTTCTCTCTATCCACCCTATCTGTTCCCCTTAATATCTTATGAACTTCGATCGGATCACCCCTTAACATTCAAACTCTAGAGATTAAAACCCCAATTTGTGTAATCTCTCCTCATAACTTAACCCTTGAAGTCCAGGTATCATTCTCGTAAATCTACGCTGCACTCCCTCCAAGGCCAATATGTCCTTCCGAAGGTGCGGTGCCCAGAACTGCTCACAGTACTCCAGGTGCGGTCTGACCAGGGTTTTGTATAGCTGCAGCATAACTTCTGCCCCTTTGTACTCTCATCCTCTAGATATAAAGGCCAGCATTCCATTAGCCTTATTGATTATTTTCTGCACCTGTTCATGACACTTTAATGATCTATGTACCTGTACCCCTAGGTCCCTTTGGACATCCACTGTTTTTAACTTTTTACCATTTAGAAAGTACCCTGTTCTATCCTTTTTTGATCCAAAGTGGATGACCTCACATTTGTCTACATTGAATTCCATTTGCCACAGTTTTGCCCATTCACCTAATCTATCAATATCGCTTTTTATTTTTATGTTTTCATCTACACTGCTTACAATGCCACCAATCTTTGTGTCATCGGCAAACTTAGATATGAGACTTTCTATGCCTTCATCTAAGTCGTTAATAAATATTGTGAATAATTGAGGCCCCAAGACAGATCCCTGTGGGACTCCACTAGTCACATCCTGCCAATGTGAGTACCTTCCCATTATCCCTACTCTCTGTCGTCTTTCGCTCAGCCAACTTCCTAACCAAGTCCGTACTTTTCCCTCGATTCCATGGGCTTCTATCTTGGCTAATAGCCTCTTATGTGGGACCTTATCAAATGCCTTCTGGAAGTCCATATAAATAACATCCATTGACATTCCCCTGTCCACTACTTTAGTCACCTCTTCAAAAAATTCAATCAGGTTTGTCAGGCACGACCTACCTTTCACAAATTCATGCTGGCTCTCTCTGATTAACTGAAAATTCTCGAGGTGTTCAGTCACCCTATCCTTAATTGTAGACTCCAGCATTTTCCCCCCAACAGATGTTAGGCTAACTGATCTATAATTCCCTGGTTTCCCTCTCTCTCCTTTCTTAAAATCTGCAACAGGTAGATTGGTGAGGACGAGGTCAAGTAGGTTTCTCCCTCGTGTTGGTTCGCTCATCACCTTCCGCAGGCCCAGTCTGCCAGTTATTTCCTTCAGGACTCGGCCAGCTCGGTCAGTAGTGATGCTACTGAGCCACTCTTGGTGATGGACATTGAAGTCCCCCACCCAGAGTACATTCTGTGCCCTTGCTATCCTCAGTGCTTCCTCCAAGTGGTGCTCAACATGGAGCAGGACGGATTCATCAGCTGAGGGAGGGCGGTAGGTCGTAATCAGCAGGAGGTTTCCTTGCCCATGTTTGACCTGATGCCATGAGATTTCATGGGGTCCGGAGTCAATGTTGAGGACTCCCAGGGCCACTCCCTCCTGACTGTATATCACTGTACCGCCACCTCTGGTGGGTCAGTCCTGCCGGTGGGACAGGACATACCCAGGGATGGTGATGGAAGAGTCTGGGACGTTGGCTGAAAGATATGATTCTGTGAGTATGGCTATGTCAGACTGTTGCTTGACTAGTCTGTGGGACAGCTCTCCCAATTTTGGCACAAGTCTCCAGATGTTAGTGAGGAGGACTTTGCATCTTAAAAGCAAAATACTGCAGATGCTGGAAATCTGAAATAGAAACAGAAAATGCTGGAGAAGCTCAGCAAGTCAGGCAGCATCTGTGGAGAAAGAAACAGAGTTAACATTTCAGGTCGAAGACCTTTCGTCAGAACTGGAAGGTGTTAAAAGAGTTAAAGTTTTTGAGCAAGTGCAGAGCCAGGGAAGGGGGGGTGGGTAGAGCAAAAGGGAAGGTTTGTAATAGGGTGGAGGGCACGAGTGATTAAATGACAAAAGGAATGATGGAGCAAGGCAAGGAAGGTGCTAATGAGACAGGTTAAGAACCAAAAGATTGATCAGGAGTAGCTGTAAATGGCATTAGCAGAACCAAATCATAACCACTGCTCCCATTTTATCGGTCAGCTAGTGCTGGTAATGGTTCTGCTGCTGCCATTTACAGCTACTCCTGATCAATCTTTTATTTCTTAACCTGTCCTATTATCACCTTCCTTGCCTTGCACCATCACCCCTTTTGCTATTCACTCTTCCCCTCCACCCTATCACAGACCTTCCCTTTTGTTCTTTCCTCCCCTGCTCAAGGACTTTAACTCTTTTAACATCTTCCAGTTCTGATGAAAGGTCTTCGACCTGAAACATTAGCTCTGCTTCTTTCTCCACAGATGCTGCCTGACTTGCTGAGTGCTTCCAGCATTTTCTGTTTTTATTTGACATTATCTTAAAGTTGGAGCTGGTCCATTTAGGAGTAAAATCAGGAAGCACGTTTTTGCACAAAGGGTAGTGAAAATCTGAAACTCTCTCCCCCAAAAGGCTGTGGATGCTGGGTCAATTGAAATGTTTAAGACTGAGGTTGATAAGTTTTTGTCTGGTACGGAGCAAAGGTGGGTCAATGTGGGCAAAAGACACATTTTTAATTCCTTTTAGGTAGTCATAGGAGGGGAAAACTATCTTCAAAAACAATCTCCATCATTAACAATCTCCATGATGGTCCAGTGAATTTATCCACAAGATCACAAGCTAATTACCTATGAAGAAGGCCATTCGGCCCTTCAGTCCTAAATTTGCCTTTTACTAGATTGAACCTGTGGTCCCTTGTTCTACTCTCGCAATTTAATTTAAAGTAATTGTCCAGATACTTCAGAAAAAAGTATTTAATTGACTGTAAAATGTGCTGAGGTCGTGAAAGACGCTATACAAATGCAAGTCTTCCTTTCTATAATGTTTACCATCTTATATACCTCTATAAGATCATCTCTCAGATGCATTCTTTTCTCATAACATAGACCTCTAATACTAGGGATCACTTCTTTGGCTGTTCTTTGCACTGCCTCTAACAGTTGAATGACTCCATTGTGTCTAAGTTTACACTGTTTCTCCAGGGTTTCCATCAATCTTACACTGAATTTCAGGCAATAATCTTCAAGTTTATTCCGAATAATCAATTTCATTATTTTACACAACATTACAAGATCATAAGATAATATGGAAGAGAAAGGCCATGTGATTCTTTTTAGTTAATCCATCCAGAATAATTGGCAAAAGAACTAGACGGGAAATGAGGAGAATTTTTTTCACACAGAGGGTTGTTAAGATCTGGAACAGACAACCTGAAAGGATGGTGGAATCAGATTCCATAGGGACTTTCAAAAGGCAATTGGACATGTACTTGAAGAGCGCTAATTTGCACGGTTATGGGATGTGGGATTAAATTGGATAGCTTTTTCAAAGAGCCGGCACATACACAACGGGCCAAATAGTCTCCTTCTGTGCTGTAAGATTCTATGATTCTAAGCACCCTACAGTCTTCCCATTACTGCATTGGGTTGATTCTCAAATCCATCCAGGATTTTTGCCTCCACCACTCTGCCAGGGTCTATTCTCTGCGTGAAGAAGAGCTTCCTGATTTCAGTCCTAAAGTTCCCTTTTGTCCCCTTGTCCTGCTCCCAGAATTTAATTTAAATTAATGTTCTGGATTTAATTTTGCATGCTAGTCGCTCTCTTATATACCTGTGTAAGATCACCATTGGACAGCTCCTTCCCAGACCGAAGAACCTGAGAGTCTCCAGTCTTTCATCATACCTTAGACCCCTAACACCAGGAATCAACCTCATGGCTTTTCTCTGCACTGCCTGCAGCTCTCAAATGTCCCTCTTACGTCTCGGCAATCAGAACTTAATGCAGTAGTCAAGATGTGGTTCGACCAGAGCACTGTATAGTTTGATCATGATGTCCATATTTTGGCTAAGTAGTTCAATGTTTTTTTGGCTTTGCTGATTGCTGCTTTGCATTGGTTGGACATGTTTAGTGTAATTCATCCATAGTTATATCAACACCATTCATGGAGTATGTGTATTGATTAGTTTTCCATCCTTTGTGCAGTACTTTACTCTTGTCTGCATTAAATTTCATCTGCCATTTATCTGCCCACTTACTTCTTTTTCCGAATTCAATCTGTCATTTTTGAGCTGCTTCCTTCAATTCCATTGGCCCTCTTAATTTGTATCATGAGGAAATTTGACCACTTTGCTTTGAGTTTCTGAGTTTAGGTCATTTATGTAAGTCAAAAACAATGATTGTCCCATCACCAAGCCCTGGGACACCACAGTCAGAATTTCCCTTCACCCTCCTCTAATGAGCACTCATTTCTTTCTACCCTTCATAGAATAGAATCATAGAATGATACAGCACAGAAGGAGGCCATTTGGCCCATCGTGCCTCTTTGAAAGAGCTATACAATTAGTCCCACTCCCCTGCTCTTTCCCTGTAGCCCTGTAAATTGTTTCCCTTTAAGTATCTATCCAATAGTAACTTTTGAAAGTTACTATTGAATCTGCTTCCGCCACCATTTCAAGCAATGCATTCCAGATCACAATAACACACTGTGTAAAAAAAAAGTCCTCATGTCGCCTCTAGTTCTTTTTTCAATCATCTTAAATCTGTGTCCTCTGGTTACCGACCCTTCTGCCTCTGGAAACAGTATCTCCTTATTTACTCTAGCAAAACCGTTCATGAATTTGAACACCTCTATCAAATCTTCTCTTAACCTTCTCTGCTCTAAGGAGAACAACCCCAGTTTCTCCAGTCTATCCACATAACTGAAGTCCCTCATCCCTGGTACCATTCTAGTAAATCTCTTCTGCACCCTCTCTAAGGCCTTGACATCCATCCTAAGGTGTGGTGGCCAGAATTGAACACAATACTCCTGTAAGGCCTAACCAGTGTTTTGTAAAAGTTTAGCATAACTTCCTTGCTTTTGTACTCTATGCCTCTATTTATAAAACCAAGCAACCCATATGCTTTTTTTAACTAGTTTTTATCCATTCCCAGGGTTTCTCCTGAATCCTCACTGCTTTGAGTTTGAAAATAGCCTCTTATGAGGGACTTTGTCAAATGCCCTTTGACGTAAGACTGATGGGTCTATAATTGTCTGTTTTTGATTTGTACCCTATTTGAATATGGATACCACATTAGCCTGTTTCCAATCTACTGGTACCTCCTCAGAGTCCAGTGACTCCCTCGTAATGACTGTCAATGCCCCACTAATCTCCTTCCTCCTTTAGCACTATAGGAAAAATGCCACCTATACCTGAAAATTTACTGCTTTTTAGCCATTTTAGCCTGTGTAGGACATCTATCTTGTTTATAACAGTCATTAATTTTGTCTGAGGAGGGCATGTTGCTTATGACATCCCTGCAAATATTGGAGGAAAGTAATCATTCATAATGTTTACTATCTTTTGCTTATCATTTGTTTTGAGACTGTTTGCATCTTTTAAGGTTCTCACCTCTGCCCTGATTGGCCTTTTACTGTTGAAGTACTGAAAGATTTCTTCCTCTTTTGCTTTGCGTCTGCAGCTATGCTTTATTTTGTCTCTCTTTCCCCTTCTGATTACCCTTTTAACATATTTCTGCAAGTTCTTGTATTCATCCTCGTGAAGCCCCACTCCCATTCTCCCTGAAGGATCTGTAGAGAGCTGTTTTAAAATTCCAAGATCGTTCCTGGGCTGGCTGCTCCCTTTGGAACTCTTTGCTGTGCAACTCTATCCTTGGCCATCCTTTGCCCTTTCTCCCCCATTCTCTTCTCTTCCACTGTTTTAAGTTCCCCTGGCTCAAAGAGTGAGTGCATTTCAGCCTTAGCTACAAGTTCAAGTTCCAAGTTTAATGTTACCTGGGCCCACTGCCCATCTTCCCACCATGTTTACATCAGTGAGCACTGGATCTTTGCTCAAATTTGGCTTCCAAATTCCCGGACTTCTCTGCTTTCAAGACTATACTACTCCACTGGGCTACACTGAATGACTCAGTTGCTGTGGCTCTGATCTGCTATTCAATTGTTTAAGTTTTAAGGCAGCTTTGTCTAGCCTACAGCCCATCCCCCACCACTGCTGTTACCCACTGAGCTTATGACTGTCCTACTGGTCTTTCAGCTTTATTTTGCGACAGTGTGGGTCCTGCCCAGAAATTCACTCCGCCGCTTCTGGATCTTATAGTGACCTCCAACTTCGCCACTGTTTCTCTGCCCCATGATCGATTCTGCACACTTCTTGGCTCTTCATTCCCACATAAATACCTCCAGCAGTGCGTCCTCTGATACTCTACTCTTCAAATAGCTTTTGGACTCACTCGCCCTCCACACCTGTCTCCGAACCTGGACATCAGTTCGTCGAATCTTCAAGCTGACTCCACCCTATCTACGTCAACTTTATCACACCACAGAAAGCCTGACTTTAAGCTTGGACTCCCTCCTATAGTCTCCTCTCTATTCCCCATTTATTACCACGACACATCTATCCTAACCTTGCTATGTAACCACGCCTATGTAACTTGAGTTTCCCTGTGTCCATTCACGTGCGCATTTTGGCTGTCCTCTTTCCTGTCCATAGAACCATAGAAAAGATACAGTACAGAAGGGGGCCATTCAGCCCATCATGTCCGCGCCGGCTCAAAGAACAACCAGGTGCCCATTGTAATCCCACCTTCCAGCACCCGGACCGTAGCCCTGCTGCTGACAGTACTTTAGGTGCAGGTCCAGGTACTTTTTAAAAGAGTTGAGGGTCCCTGCCTCTACCACCAATTCGGGCAGCGAATTCCATATACCCACCACCCTCTGGGCAAAAAAGTTTTTCCTCATGTCCCCTCTAATCCTTCCGCCAATCAGCTTAAATCTATGTCCTCTAGTTCTTGAACTCTCCGCTAGGGGAAACAGGTACTTCCTGTCTACTCTATCTGGGCCCCTCATAATTTTGTACACCTCAATCAAGTCTCCCCTCAGCCTCCTCTGCTTCAAGGAAAACAACCCCACCCTATCCAATATCTCCTTGTAGCTGCAATTTTTAAGCCTTGGCAACATTCTTGTAAATCTTCTCTGTACTCTCTCCACAGCAATTACGTCATTCCTCTAATGTGGTGACCAGAACTGCGCACAATACTCCAGCTGTGGCCTTACCAGCATTTTATACAGTTCCATCAATACATCCCTGCTTTTGTATTCTATACCTCGGCTAATAACGGAGAGCATTCCATATGCCTTCTTCACAACCTTATCTACCTGTACTGCCACCTTCAGGGACTTGTGAACATGCACTCCAAGGTCTCTCACTTCCTCCACCCCTCTCAATATATTCCCGTTTACTGCGTATTCCCTTTTACTGTTTGCCCTCCCTAAGTGCATTACCTCACACTTCTCCGGGTTGAACTCCATTTGCCACTTTTCCGCCCACTCCAACAACCCTTTGATATCTTCTTGGAGTCTACAGCTATCCTCTTCACTATCAACTACACGGCCAATTTTTGTGTCGTCTGCAAATTTGCCAATCATGCCCGCTCCATTCAAGTCCAAATCATTAATATATACCACAAACAGCATGGGACCCAACACTGAGCCCTGTGGCACACCACTGGAAACGGATTTCCATTCGCAAAGACGCATGCCTCCTTTCATTTCTCACCTCTCAGGTACTCTGCCCCTCCCAAACCCTTACACCAACCCTTCAGCACTCCTCAACCTTTCAACTCTCCTGCCTCCGTCCCAGGCTTGATTCCCTCTTAGATAAGCCTACAGCTTCCCTCTATGCATCCCTTGGCATCCTCTGAAGGGCCCATCAAGGCACTCGTCGCTGCCTCCTTACGAGTAGCAACCCCAACCGTTCCATCCTACCCTCGCACCAGTTTTCCCGACCAGTGCGCCCGCTGAAGGCTAATCTTGACAATCCCTTTCCCATCCCACTCACCCCTCCCACGCTGACCCTGTGGACTCTGCCAGCAGATCAGCTATCAGCGCTCCTCTCCGCATCTGCCTCCAGAATGCCCTTTCACTTGTGAACAAGGCCCTTGCCATCCATGAGCTTATTGTGGATGATTTCATCAACATCATGGATTTGACGGTAACCTGGCTGATGAGTGATGACACCTTCCCCCTTAATGAAGCCTCCCCGCCTGGCTAAATCTTCCACCACTTGCCCCGCCCAGACCGCCACGGTGGCGGTGTGGCCCTTATCACCAAATCACACTTTGGTCTGTCCCTCTACTCCTCTGGCACCTTCTCCTCCTTTGAGCATCTCACCTTGTTCCACCCCTCTCGTCTCTCCTTTAAACTCCTCATTCTCCACCGCCCGCCCAAGTACCATGTCAAGTTTCTCACCAAGATATCTTCGCTGCTTTCCTCCCTCAGCCTCTGCACCGAGCGACTTCTCATCCTCGGTGATTTCAACCTCCATCTCAACTCATCATGCCCTCTCTCCTGAGTTCACTGCCATCTTATCCTCCCTTAATCTCTCCCTCCATATAAACTCCCCTACCCATATTCACGGCCACCCCCTCGACCATGCCATCTCACATGGCCTCTCTACTCCCATCGTGTCAATTACGGATAAGGCCATCTCGGATCACATCCTTGTATGCCTCTCCACCCACATCCCCTTCTCCCTCCCAATGCCACTTCCTTCTGTGTCCGCCCCTGGGAAAAACTCCCCTCCTCCCAGGTCACTTACAATGGCACTTTCAAATTCCAAACTGTCTAATCTTTGCCTCTCCACTCACCACAACATTTCTGCAGCTACCTATCTGCTCAATCACCTCCTCACCTCCACTTTGATGCCCTTGTCCCCATTAAAACGATTACTCTCTCTCACCCTGGTAATTCCCCCTGGTATGGCCCTCATCTCTGCTCCCTTAAGTCCAAAGGACGCAGACTTGAACGTTTATGGTGGACAACTGGTTTAGCCATTCATCGCCAGATCTGGCTGGACCACATAAAGGATCACCCTGGAATGCAAAGATAACCCCTGGCTTTTCTTCTCCACTACAAACTGTTTTTAAAACCCCTCTTCCCTGCCCCATCCACCCTCACCTCCAACGAAAAGTGCGAGGAGCTCATGGACTTCTTTGTCACTAAGATTAAGACCATCCGTTCAACTGCCTCTGCCGCTTCCCTCCCTTCCCCAGCCCACCAAGTCAAACTTCCCCTAAGGTTCCCTTGTGCTCTAGCCCCGAACTCTATTCTTTCTCTAGTTTCTCTCCTATCTCTCCTTGTGCCCTCTCCGAGCTCGTCTTCACCATGAGACTCACCTCCTGCTTCCTCGACCCTATTCCCACTAAACTGCTGACCACCCAACTTCCCTTCCCGGCCCCCATGTTAGCTAATATTGTTAATGGTTCCCCCTCCTCAGGTACTGTCGCCCTCCCCTTCAAATCTGCCATCATCACTCCCCTCCTCAAAAAACCCACCCTTGGCCCCTCTGTCCTTGCAAACTACGGCCCCGTCTCCAACCTCCCTTTCCTCTCTAAAGTCCTTGAATGTGTTGCTGCCTCCCAAATCTGTGCCCACTTTTCCCGCAACTACATGTTTGAATCCCTCCAATTAGGTTTCCGCCCGTGGCTCATACTGAAACGGCCCTTATCAAAGTCACAAATGACGTCCTATGTGACTGTGACCATGGTAAACTATCCCTTCTCACCCTTCTCAACCTGTCTGCAGCCTTTGACATGGTTGACTACACCATCCTCCTCCAATGCCTCTCCTCCGTCATCCAGCTGGATGGGACTGCGCTCACCTGGTTCCATTCTTATTTATTCAGTCATAGCCAGAGAATCGCCTGCAATTGTTTCTCTTCCCGCTCCCGCACCATTACCTCTGGAGTCCCCAAGGATCTATCCTTGGCCCCTTCTATTTCTTATCTACATGCTGCCCCTCGGCAACATCATCCGAAAACACAATGTCAGATTCCACATGTACGCTGACTACACCCAGCTCTACCTCACAACCACTTCCCTCGACCGCTCCACTGTCTTTCATTTGTCACACTGCTCGTCCGACATCTAGTAATGGATGAGCAAAAAATTTCCTTCAACTAAATATTGGGAAGACCAATGCCATTGTCTTTGGTCCCCACCACAAACTCTGTTCCCTAGCCACCGACTCCATCCCTCTCCCTGGCCACTGTCTGAGACTGATCCAGACCGTTCGCAACCTTGCCGTCCTATTTAACCCTAAGATGAGCTTCCGACCACATATCCACTCCATCACCAAGACCGCCTACTTCTGCCTCCATAATATCGTCCATCTCCGCCTGTGTCTCAGCTCATCTGCTGCTGAAACACTCATCCATGCCTTTGTTACCTCCAGTCTGGACTTTTCCAATGCTGTCCTGGCTGGCCTCCCATCTTCCACCCTCCATAAACTTGAGTTCATCCAAAACTCTGCTGCCCGTATCCCAACTCGTACCAAGTCCTGTTCTCCCATCGCCCGTGTGCTCGCTGACCTACATTGGCTCCCGCTCCCGGAACGCCTCAATTTTAAAATTCTAATCCTTGTTTTCAAATCCCCCCATGGCCTCACCCCTCCCTATCTCTGTAACCTCCTCCAGCCCTACAACCCTCCGAGATCTCTGCGCTCCTTCAATTCTTGCCTCTTGCGCGTCCCCAATTTTAATCGCTCCACCATTGGCGGCTGTGCCTTCAGCTGCCTAGGCCCTAAGCTCTGGAACTCTCTCCCTAAACCTCTCCCACTTTCTACCACTCTCTCCTCCTTTAAGATGCTCCTTAAAACCTACTTCTTTGACCAAGCTTCTGGTCACCTGTCCTAATATCTCCTTATGTGGCTCGGTGTCAAATTTTGTTTTATAATGCTCCTGTGAAGTGCCTTAGGAGATTTTATTGCGTTAAAGGTGCTATATAAATGCAAGTTGTTGTTGTTGTTGTTGTTGTTTCTCTTAATTTCACTTTTGATTTTTTTTTGTTAATCCCTTTTAAGCTCACGCTTGCTTATTAAACTAATGGGTTTTAGGTATCTATTTGTCTTGCACTCTGAGCATTATGACAAGGAATCTCCTCCTAGCAGCAATCCTCTACCTGCATCTCCAACCTGATTTCCTGGATTAGGGGTCAACAGGTATATATGGGGACTCCCAGTGGGATTCCCACTGCCAAGAGTAGGGCCCGCCATTGCCTGGCTGCAAAATTCTGGCACTGCAGTAGCAAGACCGCCACTAAAGAATTAGAGGAGCTAACTCAGCAGTTAAAGAGGCAGAAGCACCCTGAAGATCAGCACAACAACTGCCTTGTAGACCTTGGCAGAGAATGAGCCCTACAAATTTAAGAAAGTGGGGGCCAGAATGGATGGAGTGGATGCTGCTACAAAATCCAATCTCTGGGCAGGGTCTTCAGGACTGTTGCCACCTCTTCCTGGTGCCTACCACCACCTTCCCCATGGTAGCCACAGGAACATAAGAACATATAAGAACATAAGAAATAAGAGCAGGAGTAGGCCATTCGGCCCCTCGAGCCTGTTCTGCCATTCAATCAGATCATGGCTGATCTTCGACCTCAACTCCACTTTCCCACCCGATCCCCATATCCCTTGATTCCCCTACAGTCCAAAAATCTATCCATCTCAGCCTTGAATCTATTTAACGATTCAGCATAGCCCTGTAGGGTAGAGAATTCCAAAGATTCACAACCCTCTGCATAAAGAAATTCCTCCTCATCTCAGTCTTGAATGGCTGACCCCTTATCCTGCAATCATGCCCCCTGGTCCTAGACTCTCTAGCCAGGGGAAACAATCTCTCAGCATCTACCCTGTCAAGCTCCCTCATAATCTTATATGTTTCAATGAGATCACATCTCATTCTTCTAAACTCCAGAGAGTATAGGCCCATTCTACTCAACCTCACCTCATAGGATAACCCTTTCATCCCAGGAATTAATCTAGTGAACCTTCATTGTACCACCTCCAAGGCAAATATATCCTTCCTTAGACAAGAAGACGAAAACTGTACGCAGTACTCCAGGTGAGGTCTCACTAAAACCCTGTACAGCTGTCGTAAGACTTCCTTATTCTTGTACTTGGAAGTGGCAGTAACAAAGATGGAAGCAAGGAAAATCCATCAGAGACCTGGCCGTGTCCCCCCATCGGCATTTACATGCAGTGGGTGGGGAAAAAGTGGTCAGCAGTGGTCCCTGGTAGATTTTCCTTGCTTCCACCTTTGTTACTGCCACTCCCAAGTACAAGAGTACGAAAGTCTTACTACAGTTGGACAGGGCTTTGGTTAATTTTTCTGGAAGACATCTGACCTGCATTTATGTCATCCAGAAAATTAACCAAAAGCCAATAAAAATGTGTTTTTTATATTTCTATCCATCTTTGTTTTCTCCCAGCTTACTCCCTATGCTTCTGCCCCTCTAACGTCATTCCTCTCTCTATCTCCTGTTATGTTTGATGTTACTTAGTTTGCATCAAGCATTACCTATGTTCCCAGTAGTTGAGACATCAGGAATGAGGAGTCATAGATACAAGATTAAATGTAGGAGACTTAGAACAGAAGCCAGGAGAAATTTCTTGATGCAGAGTTGTGAGACTGTGGAATTCATGTCTAGGGTTAGGTACAAATGAGGGACAAATGATGTCTTCATTCAAGATTAGATTGGATTGATGGATAAAGGAAATGGGGTTGAAGGGATATGGGAACATTGTGAGTAAATATGATTAGAGCTAGTTGCTTGCACGGAGGATAAATGCCAACATGGACTGATTAGGCCGAATGGCCTGTCTCCATGATGTAACTTCTTGTATTTCTAAGTCACCGATGTCACAACTTCCTCCAACTGAAAGATTGAAGCCATTGTTTTCAGCCCCTGCCACAAAACTCCGTTCCTTTACCACTCACTCCATCCCGCCCCAGGCCTTTTCTCAGGCTGAACTAGCCAGTGCGCTATCTTAGCATCCTGTTCAACCCGGAGGTGTGCTTCAAATCTCACGTCCTATCCATTACCAAGATTTCCACCTCCACAACTTTGCCTGCCTCTGCTCTTACCTCTTCCCTCTGAAATCCTTACCCATGCTATTGCCACCTCTCGGGATCTCAGGACCCAAGGAAATTCAGAGCCAGGAAATGTAGAATAAAGGCAATGGAAAAAAAGCCAAAGCAAGCAAAAGGAAGATAGGGATAAGAGTGGAGAAAAAAAGAAAATATTGCATAATTTATACTGCATTAAAGGGTATGGTATTGGCTTTATTTTCGCAGTAATGTAGCCAGATGTCATATTTTTACTGCCTGCTTGCATTGATATGACGCTGGGAAAAGTAGACCTCCATGCGTGAACTGCAGCACAGAGCACTGTTCACTTTTAATGAAAATAGCTGACAAGACCATTAGTTCTTTTTTATCATTAGAATGTGAATGGTGGCATAGCAGACTACCAGAACTTATAACTTCGAAAACTTATTCTTTTAGTTGGGACTTGGTATTAGATGATTTTATGCTATAGCTGATGATCATCATAATTAGTAATGAGATCACTTCTTTCAGGTAACTTTTGATAGTTTACTGGCTGGAAGTGCAACTCTCTGTAGTTACCAGGAGCTGCAACTCAGCTGATCCAATGATAATTGAAGAAAATAGATGACTTGAAAGTATTAGGATGGCAAACTTGGATTAAAGCATGGACAGGTGATCCCCTGAGACCCATATGATGGAGAGAGCTTGCCACTTTTTACTATATTTGTATTTATCATACAAGACAACATTTTAGGTATACAGGTCGTGACTGAAAATCTCACACCCAGGATTCATTCAATGTCAACATAAGTACAAAATGATTGTTAAAAACAAAGTGAGGGAAACAATTACTAAAAACAAATTAAATTGCCTGTACAGCAATGTGCACAGCATTCGAGACAAAACGGGGGAACTAGAGGCAATAGTTCGCAGCGAAGAGTCAGATGTGATAGGGATAACTGAAACATGGTTATATAAGGAACAGGACTGGCAGAATATATTGCAGGACATAATGTATTTAGAAAGGATAAGGAAGGAAGAAGTGGGGTGGTGGGGTAGCTGTTCTATTCAGAGACTACATAATCACAATAGAAAAAAGGGACATAAGTAACATTAGAATCATAGAATCATAGAAAGGTTACAGTAAGGAAGGAAGCTATTCAGCCCATCGAGTCCACACCGGCTCTATGCAAGAGTAATCCAGATAGTCCCACTCCCCTGCCCTAACCCCGTAGCCCTGCAAATTTTTTCCTTTCAAGTACTTATCCAATTCCCTTTTGAAAGCCATGATTGAATCTGCCTCCACCACCCCCTCGGGCAGTGCGTTCCAGATCCTAACCACTCGCTGTGTAAAAAGATTTTCCTCATGTCACCTTTGGTTCTTTTGCCAATCACTTTAAATCTGTGTCCTCTGGCTCTTGACCCTTCTGCCAATGGGAACAGTTTCTCTCCATCTACTCTGTCTAGACCCTTCATGATTTTGAGTACCTCTATCAAATCTCCTCTCAACCTTCTCTGTTCCAAGGAGAACAACCCCAGCTTCTCCAGTCTATTCACGTAACTAAAATCCCTCATCCCTGGAATCATTCTAGTAAATCTTTTCTGCACCCTCTCTAAGGCCTTCACATCTTTCCTAAAGTGCGGTGCCCAGAACTGGACACAATACTCCAGTTGTGGCCGAACCAGTGTTTTATAAAGGTTCATTATGACTTCCATACTTTTGTACTCTATGCCTCTATTTATAAAGCCCAGGATCCTGTATGCTTTTTTAACCGCTTTCTCAACCTGCCTTGTCACCTTCAACGATTGGTGCACATAAACTCCCAGATCTCTCTGTTCCTGTACCCCTTTTAGAGTTGTGGCCCTCTATTTTATATTGCCTCTCCTCGTTCTTCCTACTGAATTGTATCACTTCGCATTTTTCTGCATTAAATTTCATCTGCCATGTGTCCACCCATGCCACTAGCCTGTCTATATCCTCTATCACTATCCTCCTCACTGTTTACTACCCTTTCAAGTTTTGTGTCATCTGCAAATTTTGAAATTATGCCCTGTACACCCAAGTCCAAGTCATTAATATATATCACAAAAAGTAATGGTCCCAGCTCCGACCCTCGGGGAACACCACTGTACACCTCCTTCCAATCTGAAAAACAACCGTTCACCACTACTCTCTGTATCCTGTCACTTAGACAATTCTGTATCCATGTTGCTACTGCCCCCTTTATTCCATGGGCCACAATCTTGATGATAAGCCTACCATGCGGCATTTTATCAAACCCCTTTTGAAAGTCCATATACACCACATCAACTACCCTCTCTGTTACATCATCAAAAAACTCTATCAGGTTAGTTAAACACGATTTGCCTTTAAAAAATCCGGTCTGGCTTTCCCTAATCAATCCACACTCGTCCAAGTGACTATTAATCCTGTCCCGGATTATTGTTTCTAAAAGTTTCCCCACCACTGAGGTTAAACTGACTGGCCTATGGTTTCTGGGTTTATCCTTGCACCCTTTTTTGAACAAGGGTGTAACATTTGCAATTCTCTAGTCCTCCGGCACCACCCCCATATCTACGGATGTTTGGAAGATTATGGCCAGTACCTCCGCAATTTCCATCCTTACTTACTGTTGGCTACAAAACAGAAAACAGAGAGTAGGGGTTAAGGGTACGTACTTTGACTGGCAAAAGGTGGGAAGTGGTGTTCCCCAGGGATCGGTACTGGAACCACTGTTGTGCACAATTTACATTAACGAGTTGGATTCAGGAATCAGAAGTACAATTTCAAAATTTGCAGACGACACCAAATTGGGGGGTGTAGTTAATACAAAGGAAGAATGCATCAAAATGCAAGAGGACATTAATAAACTTGTAGAATGGGCATGTAATTAGCAAATCAATTTCAATATAGATAAGTGTGAGGTGGTGCATTTTGGTAGGAAGAATAAGGAGGCCACATACTGCTTGGATAATAAGAGTCCAAATGGGATAGAGGAGCAAAGGGACCTGGGGGTACAGATACACAAATCACTAAAAGTAGCGATGCAGGTTATTAAGGCCATAAAAAAAGGCAAATCGAACATACGAACATACGAATTAAGAGCAGGAGTAGGCCATTCGGCCCCTCGAACCTGCTCTGCCATTTGATAAGATCGTGGCTGATCTGATTGTGACCTCAACCCTACTTTCCTGTCTACCTACTATAACCTTTGATTCCCTTGTTAATGAAGAATCTATCTGACTCAGCCTTAAAAATATTTAATGACCCTGCCTCCACCGCTCTCTGGAGAAGGGAGTTCCACAGACTCACGACCCTCTGAGAGAAAAGATTTCTCCTCATCTCCATCTTAAACATAGAAACATAGAAAATAGGAGCAGGAGGAGGCCACTCGGCCCTTCGAGCCTCCTCCGCCATTCAATATGATCATGGCTGATACTCTATCTCAATACCATATTCCTGCTCTCTCCCATACTCCGATGCCTTTTGTGTCTAGAAATCTATCCAGCTCCTTCTTAAATATATTCAGTGACTTGGCCTCCACAGCCTTCTGTGGTAGAGAATTCCACAGGTTCACCAACTTCTGAGTGAAGAAATTTCTCCTCATCTCAGTCCTAAATGTCTTACCCTGTATCCTGAGACTGTGACCCCTTGTTCTGTACCCTCCAGCCAGGGGAAACATCCTCCCTGCATCGAGTCTGTCTAGCCCTGTCAGAATGTTATAAGTTTCAATGAGATCTCCTCTCATTCTTCTAAACTCAAGTGAATACAGGCTGAGTCGACCCAATCTTTCCTCATACGACAGACCTGCCATCCCAGGAATCAGTCTGGTGAACCTTCGCTGCACTCCCTCTATGGCAAATATATCCTTTCTTAGGTAAGGAGACCAAAACTGCACACAATACTCCACAAAATACTAAATGGGGGACCCCTTATTTTTAAACTGTGGCCCCTAGTTCTAGTCTCTCCCACAAGGGGAAACATCCTCTCAGCATCTATCCCTTCTAGTCCCCTCAGGATCTTATATGTTTCAATCAGATCACCTCTCATTCTTCTAAACTCCAGTGTATACAGGCACAACTTGCCCAACCTTTCCTCATAAGATAACCCCCTCATCCCAGGAATCAGTCGAGTGTACCTTCTCTGAACCACCTCCAAAGCAATTATGTCCTTTCTTAAATAAAGAGACCAAAACTGCACACAGTATTCTAGATGTGGTCTCACCAATGCCCTGTACAACTGTAGCAAAACATCTCTACTTTTATATTCCATTCCCCTTACAATAAATGACAACATTCCATTTGCCTTCCTAATCACTTGCTGTACCTGCATACTAACCTTTTGTGATTCATGTACCAGGACAACCAGATCCCTCTGTACCTCAGAGTTCTGTAATCTCTCTCCATTTAAATAATATACTGCTTTTCTATTCCTCCTGCCAAAGTGCACAAGTTCACATTTTCCCACATTATACTCCATCTGCCAAATTTTTGCCCACTCACTTAACCTATCTATATCCCTTTGCAGGCTCCTTATGTCCTCTTACTTTCCTACCTACCTTTGTGTCATCAGCAAATTTAGCAACCATACATTCAGTCCCTTCATCCAAGTCATTGATATAGATTGTAAATAGTTGAGGCCCAAGCACTGATCCCTGTGGCACTCCACTCATTACATCTTACCAACCTAAAAATGACCCATTTATGCCTACTCTCTGTTTCCTATTAGCTAACCAATCCTTTATCCATGCTAATATGTTACTCCCTACACTATGAGCTCTTATTTTGCGTAGTAGCCTTTGATGTGGCACCTTGTCAAAAGCCTTCTGGAAATCCAAGTACACCACATCCACAGGATCCCCTTTATTCCTCGGAGAACTCTAATAAATTCGTCAAACAATTTCCTTTTCACAAAGCCTGATTGGATTGAGATTTTCTAAGAGCCCTGCTATAACCTTCTTATGAATAGAATCTAGCATTTTCCCTATGACAGATGTTAAGCTAACAGGAATCAAGCACTGGGGTTCATTTCTAGAGGGATAGAATTGAAAAGCAGAGAAGTTACATTAAACTTGTATAGAACCTTGGTTGGACCACACTTGGAGCACTGTGCACAGTTTTGGTCTCCATATTATAGACAGGATATAGATGCATTGGAGGGGGTGCAAAAAAGATTCATAAGGATGATGGCAGTACTAGAAGGATATACTTATGAGGAAAGGCTGAACAGTCTGATGCTCTTCTCTCTAGAAAATTGAATGGAATTTTACAACACCAAGTTATAGTCCAGCAATTTTATTTTAAATTCACAAGCTTTCGGAGATTTTCTCCTTCCTCAGGCAAATGTGCCTGAGGAAGGAGAAAATCTCCGAAAGCTTGTGAATTTAAAATAAAATTGCTGGACTATAACTTGGTGTTGTAAAATTGTTTACAATAGAAAATTGAAGACTGAGGGGTGACCTGATTGAGGTCTTTAACATAATAAAAGGGTTTGATATGGTAGATGTAGAGAAAATGTTTCCACTTGTGGGGGAGTCCAAAACTAGAGGTCATAAATATAAAATAGTTGCTAATAAATCCAATAGGGAATTCAGGAGAAACTTCTTTACCCAAAGAGTGGTAAGAATGTAGAACACACTACCACAAGGAGTAGTTCAGGCAAATAGCATAGTTGCATTTAAGGGGAAACTAGATAAGCAGATGAGGGAAAAGGGAACAGAAGGGCATGTTGATAGGGTTAAATGAAAAAGGGAGGGAGGAGGCTCGTGTGGAGCATTAATGCCGGCATAGACCAGTTAAGCCAAATGGCCTGTTTCTGTGCTATAGTTTCGATGTAACAGCCCCGTTTTCCTTTAACCTTTCCTGAAGTCAAAAGCCCCTGATGTTTGAACTGAGTCTGTATTTATAACCATGTGACAACTCATCAAATAAGAGGGGTCATTTTCAATGTCGCTGCCTGGGCGGTGACCTGGCGGAACAAACCACCTGCCCTTTATAGAATCCAACTGATTTTCATACCATTCATTTCAATGGCATGAATATCGGGTGGATTCTACAATAGGTGGGTGATCTGCTTCATTAGGTTTCCGCCCAGTTGGCTAAGTTGAAAATTACCCCCAACATCTTTGTTGGAGATATTACAATGAGCGATGCTCTCGTGTGACTGATTAAGGTGGCCATATCAAACTTCTCTCCATATATTAATGTTAAATGGGTCAGTGTTGCCATTAAAACAGCAAAGTGAGGAACTTGAGATCAATGCTTTAAGCATTTGTATGATAACATCACTCAACCAAATTTCCAGTCTTCTGTCAGTCACATTTGAGCTTGCGCTCACACACACATAGCACTGATAAGGCTTTACAGACTTTACTAAAAAAAAATAAGAGAAAAGTGCTTCACTTTAAAGCAGAACATCACATTAGACAAGTAGCTGCTTGGCTCAGTTAGCAATACTGCTGCTATTGAGTTAGAAGGTTGGGGGTTCAGGTCCCACTCTAAAACTTTAAGCACTGGGCCTGTGTCCAATGCACTAGATTGCCTGGAGGCAGCAAGTATCAGATAATCAGGAGGATTAGAGTACATCCCTGTAAAGGAACCCTCTTCATTTTTTAAATTTAAATGGAAGGAAAATCAGGCTAACTCCTATACAGGTGTGCACACCAACCTGCCCAATTTTTCCAATATTTGCTGCACCCAGGCAATCCACGCACCTGGATGCAAACCCAGTAAAATCTCCCCTATAATCTACACTGGCATTTCAATGCAGTAATGAGGGAGTGCTACATTGTTAGAGGTGTGTTTTTCAGATGAAATGTTAAACTGAGGCCCGATCCGACGGCAATATTCGAAGAAGAGCATGGAGTCCTCCTGGTGTCCTAACCAACATTTATCCCTCAACCAACACCACCAAAAAACAAATTAACCTTTCCTGTAAAATGCCTTCTGGAGGTTTAGGTGCATGATGTCATAAGGCTTACCATCGTCCAATTGGGATACCACTTTCTTAATGAAGTCAAGCAATTTGGTCAGGTAGGATCATTCCCTTCTGAATTGTTATTTTAGTTATATTTATAATTTTATTCCAACTCATCCAGAACTCCGTCACCCACATCCTTTGCTGTGCTAAATCCTGCTCATCTTATACCCATGTCCTCATCGACTCCATTGGCTTTCAATCCCCAACATATTGATGTCAAAATCTTTGTGCTCATTTACAAATTCTTCCATAGCCTGTTGTAAAGCACCTTGGAACATTTTACTATGTTAATGATGCTATATAAGAGCAAGTTGTTGTTATTTGTTCTTGTTTCTGTCTTTTATCAGAAGGCATTGACAAGTACTTACCTAGGATTACTCTCTGTATCGGATCCTTATCGAACACTTGATATCTTTTGTACGCAGGCCAGATGTCCAACAAGTCAGACGGCAGTGTGGTTAGTTTGTTACTAGATATATCTATGTTGGTTATATTCCTGAGGTATCGAGCTGCATTAGCAGGAATGGTTGATAGCATGTTATTGTGCAAGTCAAGAGTTCGAAGATTTGGCATTTCCTGCAGTGAACTCCAAGGAAATGTAGACAGCATGTTTCCATCAAGGCGCAATTCATGGAGTTCCTTTAAATTATAAAAGCTACGAGGATCTATGGTATTAATGGCATTGTACGTTAACCAAAGATATCTTAAATCCACAAGATAATAAAATGCTTCACGTGGAAGTCTTCTAACAACAGTTTTTTCAACACGAAGTTTAACAGTATCCACTGGAACATTGACAGGGATCTCGGACATATCTGGGTCATTGCATAATAAGGACCTGAGAAAAGAGAAAATGTTCACTTTACTTCCTAGAACATCCTTCACGTTATTTCATTTTCAGTTAATAGTTAACACTATTATAAACTATTAAAGAGAAAGGACTTTAATCTGAACTATGGAGTGCAATATACATCATGGGGTAGAGTTTCCACTTTGGGCGCAATCGGGAAATTGTGCCCAAAATGCGCTCGAAATTGCACTGATTAGGTTACAGTTCAAGTTTCCAATAAGAATAACTAGCATAATCACAAATGTAAAATCTTCCATGAACCAGCACAATCGGGCAGTGTAATAGAACATAATCATTTTTTTTCCTTCCATTAAAAAGTATTCATTGATATATTTAAGAGTGGTAACCTGGTCCAGTTTTATGAATACAGCTGAAAATGGGTTTATCACCAAAAGTAAGCATTTTTAATAAGGGTGTCCAGTCCTCCACCTGAGTAACCTGATTTAAAATCACTGAAAATGACTTTAAAAAACTGTACTGAACCATTTACTAATTTCATTGGTGTACACTAGTCAGTTTCTTAGTAAATTTAATATTTTTTGATATGAAAAAACTTGTCTACTAATGCCTGTGTGCCTAAGAAAATGAACGCAATTTGAAGAGCCTTCCCTAACCAGGACAATCAGCGGAAACGCGCAATGTCGACCTGGGGGCGTTGGCAGTTTTGTGGGCAGGGCCTGATTTGGTTCAACTGATCTTGACCAGCGTAAAAGATCGCGGAATCTTGAATGTGAATGGTTTTGGGTGTAACAAATTTATGTTAAAAATTCCCCAATCTTTTGCGCTGATTTGGCCAATTCTACCCGGTTTACGATTATATTACTGGCGTAAAGGAGAGGTAACTACCCCCATGCATCTATTAGTTTCTGGATCAAGTTTTGTGGCTTCTTCTGTTTATTAACATCAAATCTGGATTGACAATCTTTTGCCTCCACCTTTACCTCAATGATAAAATCAACATTTTAATTCTGTAATTTAAAATTGCATGTGATTTTTTTTTTACTTCTGTTATGAGTAATTATTTTTATTGTCTTATTAAGTCACGTGTGGAAGTAGTTCACAGGCCACCTAACAGTAACCACACTGTAGGACAGGGTATACAAGAAGAAATAATGGGGGTTTGTGAGAAAGGAACAGCAATAATCATGGGTGATTTTAATCCATATATAGATTGGAAGAATCTGATTGGCAAAAGTAGCCTGGAAGATGAGTTCATAGAGTGCTTTCGGGACAGTTTCTTAGAGCAGCACATTCGAGAGCCAACCAGAGAGAAGGCTATTCTAGATCTGGTAATGGGTAATGAGACAGGATTAATTAATGACCTCATTGTAAAGGAGCCTCTAGGTAGCAGTGATCACAATATGATTGAATTTCACATTTGGTTTGAGGGAGAGAAGAGTAGGTCTAAGACTAGTGTTTTAAACTTAAATAAGGGCAATTATGAAGGCATGAAGACTGAGTTGGCTAAAGTGAACTGGGAAATTAGGTTAAGGGATAGGTCAGCAGAGATGCAGTGGCAGACACTTATTGAGATATTTCATAACATTCCATTGAGAAAGAAAGACTCTAGGGGAAGGATGTACCATCCGTGGCTAACTAAAGAAGTTAAAGATAGTATAAAATTGAAAGAAAAAGCATACAATTCTGCGAAGATTAGTGGCAGGTCAGAAGATTGGACAGAATATAAAAAACAGCAAAGAATGACTATAAAAATAATAAGGAGGGAGAAATTAGAGTACGAGAGAAAGCTAGCTAGAAATATAAAAAGATAGTAAGAGTTTCTACAGGTACTTAAAAAGGAAAAGAGCAAGTAAAGTGAGTGTTGGTCCTCTAGAGAGTGAGTCTGGGGAATTAATAATGGAGAATAAGGAAATCGAGGATGAATTGAACAGATATTTTTTGTCCATCTTCACTGTAGAGGATACAAATAACATGCCTGAAATAATTGCGAATCAGGAGGTGAAAGGGAGGGAGGAACTTAAAACATTTACAATCACCAGGGAAAGGGTTCTGAAAAAAATATTAGAACTAAAAGTTGACAAGTTCCCAGGTCCTGACAGACTTCATCACAGGTCTTAAAAGAAGTGGCTGCAGAGATAGTAGATGTATTGCTTTTGATTTTCCAAAATTCCCTAGATTCTGGAAGGGTGCCATCAGATTGGAAAACAGCGAATGTAACTCCTCTATTCAAGAAAGGAGGGAGACAAAAAGCAGGAAACTACAGGCCAGTTAGCTTAACATATGTCATAGGGAAAATACTAGAATCTATTATTAAGGAGGTTATAGGAGGGCACTTAGAAAATCTCAATGCAATCAGGCTGAGTCAACACAGCTTTGTGAAAAGGAAATCGTATTTGACTAATTTATTAGAGTTCTTTGAGGAAGTAACAAACAACGTGGATAAAGGGGATCCTGTGGATGTGGTGTACTTGGATTTCCAGAAGGCATTTAACAAGATGCCACATCAAAGGCTACTACACAAAATAAGAGCTCATGGTGTAGGGGGTAACATATTAGCATGGATAAAGGATTGGTTAGCTAACAGGGAACAGAGAATAGGCATAAATGGGTCATTTTCAGGTTGGCAAGATGTAATGAGTGGACAGCTACAATGATCCCTGCTTGGGCCTCAACTATTTACAATCTATATCGATGACTTGGGCGAAGGGACTGAATGTATGGTTGCTAAATTTGTTGATGACACGAAGGTAGGTAGGAAAGTAAGTTGTGAAGAGGACGTAAGGAGTCTGCAAAGGGATATAGATAGGTTAAGTGAGTGGGCAAAAATTTGGCAGATGGAGTATAATGTGGGAAAATGTGAAGTTGTCCACTTTGGCAGGAGGAATAGAAAAGCAGTATATTATTTAAATGGAGAGAGATTACAGAACTCTGAGGTACAGAGGGATCTGGGTGTCCTAGCACATGAATCACAAAAAGTTAGTATGCAGGTACAGCAAGTGATTAGGAAGGCAAATGGAATGTTGTCATTTATTGTAAGGGGAATGGAATATCAAAGTAGAGATGTTTTGCTACAGTTGTACAGGGCATTGGTGAGACCACATCTAGAGTACTGAGTGCAGTTTTGGTCTCTTTATTTAAGAAAGGACATATTTGCTTTAGAGGCAGTTCAGAGAAGATTCTCTCGACTGATTCCTGGAATGAGGGGGTTATCTTATGAGGAAAATTGGACAAGTTGTGCCTGTATACACTGGAGTTTAGAAGAATGAGAGGTGATCTTATTGAAACATATAATCCTGAGGGGACTAGAAGGGGTAAATGCTGAGAGGATGTTTCTCCATGTGGGAGAGACTAGAACTAGGGCACACAGTTTAAAAATATGGGGTCTCATATTTAAGATGGAGATGAGGAGAATTTTTTTTCTCTCAGAGGGTCGTGAGTCTGTGGAACTCCCTTCCCCAGAGAGCGGTGGAGGCAGGTTCATTGAATATTTTTAATGTTGAGTTAGATAGATTCCTGATTAACAAGGGAGTCAAAGGTTATAGTAAGTAGAGGGGAAAGTAGGGTTGAGGTCACAATCAGATCAGCCATGATCTTATCAAATGGCAGAGTAGGCTCGAGGGGCCGAATGGCCTACTCCTGCTCTTAATTCGTATGTTCGTATGTATTTAATGCAGTTATTAATTGATCTCATGCATTTTTTCCTCCTTCACCTGTTGTGTCTTGTGAGTTGCAAATTAGGCAGTTTATGATTGATTTAAAAAAAACTCAAGACAGCTCAGTAGTCCAATATGCTGTGTGACAGAATGATTGGCCATGAATTTACACTCACGGGACCTATATTTCTTTACAAAGGACATAGAAGAAAGCATTTTTCAGAAATTAACAATATCATTTTAAGAACTACTGAAAATAAATAAAGGGGAAACAGATATCTGGAAAGAGCAGTCTAACATATAAATAAAACAAAATTAACAAGTCAAAATATATGAATTTTAAACACAAGAGCACCACATGGCAACACTCCTCTGATTTCAGCAATAGATAAATAAGGGCTATTTCCACACTCCCAGTAGGGAGCTGTGCTTGTAAGGAGTTCTAGTCGGAGAACTGGGGCCATTGTGTAGCCATACCTCCAACCCACATTCCCTCCTAGTGCGGCTCCCAGGAGAGCAGGGTCGCGGAATTAGAGAGAAGTAAGTCAAATCTGATGCGAGAAGGAACACACAGAAGCTGGAAAACAAGGTGTTTTTTCCCACTGTTACAAAAGTGCAAGTTTCATCTATTTTTCCTAGAATAGTAAACAACAAAATGGGGCGCCCACATGCTATTTAGAATCCTTATGGACAATATTATGAGTTTGTGCTCCCGACATGGAGCTTTGCCTGCTGACCGCATAAATAAAATCATGGAGAGCACGTGCCCAAATTCCCAATATACACTTCTGGTAGACAAGACTCCGTGCCAAGGACGCAGCTAGTAAAATTATCTGTTGTGCCTTATAGTACTGTAGCATAAGAACTGCACACTATACGAAAGAAATTAAAGTCATGGAAAATTTGAATGTAAATATATTTATAATTAATATTCATATTTGATATGTTCTTATAGTTTATGACATCATCTGAACTCTTTGAGCAGATTCTTTATTCTGAATGTGGGCTATATATAGAGTACACTGAGGCACATCGTATATATGAGATATAAATGCTAATTGTATTGACTAGTATGGCTGCACAGAACTCATTTGCGGCAGCTGAGCTTACCAGAAAAAAAACCTCTCCAGCATAGCTCTCAGCCCTGAGAAATGTTAGCATTCAGTGTTTCACCATTTTTTGTGGCTGTACTACACAGTGAAACAGTCAAATGTGCTCTCAATGCAACTCAGATTTGTAAATACACATCTGCCTTATTGACATTGTGCTATCAGTTACTAAAATCTGCAATGCAAGCTCTTTGCAACATATACTTTGTATTCAGTAACACTTTGCTGCCGAATGAAAATTAAATATATACTCACACTGTTGGAGAGCATCAATAGTATACATTACTCAAAAGATTTTTTAAAATATGACTTTTGAATATTGCATTGCAGAAGTGTTTAAAATTTAGTGCATTACTTTGCATTTTACAGATCATTGTCTAGCGATAGGACTATTCTTATCCAGCTGTCTATTCTTAATTGACTTACCTGACCCCAATGCCATCACTTCTACCGTGGTAAATACAGGTACACTGGGAAGGACAGAAGGAAGATACTTTTGTAAAAAATGTGGCCAACAAGCAAAGAACAGCAAGCAAATACATGGTTCAACGTCAACAAAACTAGGCACAAATAAGGCTTTTAGTCCCTATTTCTATGCATCTTCTATTCCAGTACATGGAGGAATCAATTTGGTAACAGAGGATTACATGAGATTAGTTGAGATTTGTAGGTCAAGTAACCTTCAGGCATCCCTGGGAAGAGCTTAGTTTTCAGTCTAGCGTACTTAGTGAGGTATCGTTTCATTACTTAACTGTAAACAACCTACGCTTGGTTCTGTGTAGTATTCTGATTGTGTTTTTGTTACTGGTACTTTCTCAGTGTATCAGATTTAAATTTAATTTTTAGATTACAGAGTAATCAATTCATAATTTATAATTGAAATTGGTATATTGTGAGAAAAAGCACTACATTCTGAAGGTTTGTACAAAATAAAAAAGATTTGTTAAGTACATTGTTAGAGTGAATTCAACATTTCTAACTATCTACAAAAAAAATACAGAATGAAAATGTTTCCCTGAAATAGATGGAAAATGGTTTAGCCCCAATAGTTGGCATGTCAGTCGTGACTCAGTTGGTAGCACTCTCACCTACTGAGTCAGAAGGTTGTGGGTTCAAGACTCACTCCATGAACTTAAGTACAAAATTTAGGCTGCAGTACTGAGGGAATGCTGAACTGTCAGAGGTGCTGTCTTTTGGATGAGAGGGTAGACGGAGCCTCAGTACTTCATTGGCTGTAAAGCACTTTGGGACGTTGTGAAAAGGCATTATATAAAGGCAAGTCTTTTTCTATAAAATAATGAAAGGGCTGGATAACGTCCCTTTTGATAGATTATTCCAGTTTAACAGGTTGGGGAGGACCAGGGGGACACGAATTTAAACTATGGAAGAGTAGGAATAGACTGGATGTTAGGCGGTTTTTCTTTTCCCAGCGAATTGTGAGCCTCTGGAATACACTGCCGGCTGGTGTGGTGGGTGCTGACTCTCGGCCTTCAGGAGGGAACTGGACCAGTTCCTAACTGGGGCAGAGGTCGCATCATATAGAAGGTAAATGTCTTTATGGATAACACTTGGTCCATGCGATCTCCTGGAATGGTTTTGATTGCCTGAGCAGGTCAGAGAGGAATTTTACAGAGAATTTTTTTTCCTTATTGGCCCTGGGCTTTTTCTCTTTTTTGCCTTTCCCAAGAGGTTACATGGCTGTGGGGTGGGTGTGAGGGTGTGAGGTTGGGGGAGGAAAGAAATGTTTAGCTACGATACTTTGGCCATCACGGTGTGGGGCAGGCTTGATGGACCATCTGGTCTTTTCTTGCCCATCAATTTCGAACTAATTATGGTGCATGACTGAGGAAGGTCCACTTGTAAATAGGCGAGTGAACTAATTAAAGTACTCCTTGAATCAGCCCTTTTGGCCTCCATTTCACAACAAAGCCGACTCAACCATACCACAGTAACTTACATACAAAATAAAACAAGATGAAGTATGGGTTCCATGAAATTTCTGATGTAAGAGGTAATATACAACACACAAACAGATAAAAATGTGAGTGTAAAAATTAATTTTAAAATATACACTAGTTTATTATTAAAGAAAATATGAGACAATTGATCTTAAATAAAACAAAAACTAAGAATCAAAAGAGGATATCATTAAGAATGACCTAAAAAGTTGAAATTTCACATACCTTATGCAAATTTTTAAAGCTGCTGCATCATTTAATGGTTACGTTTTTCAAATTCAAGTCTAACTGATGAGTTGAAAATCTTCACCTCTGTCTCTGCTGGCTGTAAATATTCGACATGAAATCAGTCACTTCCTACTGGGCTCAAACCCATGGGGCAAAACTGTCCACAGTCTTGTACCAAATTGGTACTCTCAAGCCAGAGATGGTTGGTGTGGGAAATAGAAAAATGTACACATGTGCAAATGGAACTGATCTTCTGACTTGCACTCTTTGGTTTTTGACCTGGGTGTACCTAGTATCTAATACCCGCTGATTACAAACACAACTCAGGAGTTATGAATGTAATATAACATTTTCTACGCTTGCCTGTACTTGATATTCCACACTTTCTCAAGCATGTAAAGTTATCACAGTATGGTCAGATGTGTCATTCTGATTTATAAAGGCCATTACCTGAAATATCTTAGCCTCGATTTTAAACCCCCACCCGATGGGCGAGAGAAGGCCGGGGGTGGGGGGAGGGTGGGTGTTAAAATATCAGGATTGGGCAACCCAACCTCACTCCTGCCCCTTTAAACTTTAAAGTGCATAATTCAGGGCACAGACAAGGCTCCCGCAAAAAGCAGATGGGAAACTAATTACCGTACCAAAGTGGCGGCCTGATGACATCATTGGCGCCCCAACTTAAATTTAACAGGACCGTCCCTAAGGGTCCCCGGCTACGGCCTCCTACCTCTGGCCAGGCTGACCATCTGGCTGGCTGCCGGGCGGGAGGTATCACTGCAATATGTTAATTTGGCCCCGCCATTAAGATCAGCAGGGCTTCCACGTTCCCGGCGTTGCCGGGTTCTTCAGTCATTTTCGGCCTTCCCCCGCACCTTCCTCTCCTCCCCCTTGTGTTCTATACATGGCATCAATAGCTATTCTTAAACCAGCTAGTTCACTTCTTTACAATAAACTAGGGATAGTGTTTGTACAACCCAACATGCTCATATGTGAATAAATTTAAGAAGTATGTGAATAAATGTAAGATAGTACACGCTCAGCAATTGAAGTTTGACTTTTACTTTACAGATAGAAAGCTCATATAATTCATTACGACCTGCAAAACCCATGAGGTGCAGTTGACTCACTGTTACAAATTCGGGTCTGCCATAGATACCTTCTCGGGTTCAGTGATGTCAGTCACTTTTGTGAGCTTTTTATGGGACTTAACTCACAATGCTCTACTTACTTGTACAATAGCATAATCCAAAGGTGTAGCTTTAATACCGCATTGTAACCTGAACCGGATATTTGTGCCTTTCGCACTAGTACTTCTTAAATTTCTCCAAAGGTGGACTTGATAAGGCAATGCTTGATACAAATAATTAAGCGGCTTTATTTCGCAGTGAGTGAACAATCAGAGCAGCAGTTAAGGTCAGATTCATTTAGTTACATCGGCACAACTTATCTTTGCATAGTAATACAAAATAAAAAACATGCCAAGCTTCCCCACATCTTACTTGACTTAAACAAGATGTCTTCTAACCATCTTCCAGTACTTCTAACATTTTCACCCCAGCAAAAAACTTCATTGCTTTCCTTTTAAGAAATCTTGACTGCCCTCACAGCCTTCCTGTTGCAAAGCACCTCTCCCTTTTCGCAGGCAACAAGAATCAAACAACTTTCCAACACAATGGGACACAGATATTCTTTGATAGAAAAGCTCATGAATTCTTATTGTTTATTACTCTTATTCTTTAGACCTATTGTCGTAAAAACCCATCTGGTTCACTAATGTCCTTTAGGGAAGGAAACCTACCATCCTTACCCTGTCTGGCCTATATGTGACTCCAGACCAACAGCAATGTGGTTGATTCTTAATCGTCCTCTGAAATGGCCTAGCAAGCCACTCAGTTGTAAAATCTCGTGACAGAAAGTCACAATAAGAACAAAACCGGACGGACCACCCGGCATCAGACCACTAGGCACCGGACACGACAAAGGCAAACCAAGCCCAGTCGACCCTGCAAAGTCCTCCTCACTGACATCTGGGGACTTGTGCCAAAATTGGGAGAGCTTGTCCCACAGACTAGTCAAGCAACAGCCTGACATAGCCATACTCACTGAATCATACCTTTCAGCCAATGTCTCAGACTCTTCCATCATCATCCCTGGGTATGTCCTGTTCTACTAGCAGGACAGGCCCACCAGAGGTGGCGGTACAGTGATATACAATCAGGAGGGAGTGGCCCTGGGAATCCTCAACATTGACTCCGGACCCCATGAAATCTCATGGCATTAGGTCAAACATGGGCAAGGAAACCTCCTGCTGATTACTGTCCTCCCTCAGCTAATGAATCATGCCTGCTCCATGTTGAACACCACTTGGAGGAAGCACTGAGGGTAGCAAGGGCACAGAATGTACTCTGGGTGGGGGACTTCAATGTCCATCACCAAGAGTGGCTCGGTAGCACCACTACTGACCGAGCTGGCCGAGTCCTGAAGGATATAAGTGCCAGACTGGGCCTGCGGCAGGTGGTGAGCGAACCAACACGAGGAAAAAACTTACTTGACCTCGTCCTCACCAATCTACCAGTCGCAGATGCATCTGTCCATGACAGTATTGGTAGGAGTGACCACCGCACAGCCCTCGTGGAGACAAAGTCCCGTCTTTGCACTGAGGACACCATCCAACGTGTTGTGTGGCACTATCACCGTGCTAAATGGGATAGATTCAAAACAGATCGAGCAGCTCAAAACTGGACATCCAAGAGGAGCTGTGGGCCATCAGCAGCAGCAGAATTATATTCCAGCACAATCTGTAACCTCACGGCCTGGCATATTCCTCACTCTACCATTACCAACAAGCCAGGGGATCAAACCTGGTTCAACGAGGAGTGTAGAAGAGCATGCCAGGAGTAGCACCAGGCGTACCTACAAACGAGGTGCCAAACTGGTGAAGCTACAAGACGGGACTACATGCATGCTAAACAGCGGAAGCAGCATGCTATAGACAGAGCTAAGCGATTCCACAACCAACGGATCAGATCAAAGCTCTGCAGTCCTGGCACACCCAGTCGTGAATGGTGGTAGACAATTAAACAACTAACGGGAGGAGGAGGCTCTGTAAACATCCCCATCCTCAATGATGGTGGAGTCCAGCACGTGAGTGCAAAAGACAAGGCTGAAGCGTTTGCAACCATCTTCAGCCAGAAGTGCTGAGTAGATGACCCATCTCGGCCTCCTCCCGATATCCCCACCATCACAGAAGCCAGTCTTCAGCCAATTCGTTTCACTCCACGTGATATCAAGAAACGGCTGAGTGCACTGGATATAGCAAAGGCTATGGGCCCTGACAACATCCCGGCTGTAGTGCTGAAGTCTTGTGCTCCAGAACTAGCTGCGCCTCTAGCCAAACTGTTCCAGTACAGCTACAACACTGGCATCTACCCGACAATGTGGAAAATTGCCCAGCCATGTCCTGTTCACAAAAAGCAGAACAAATCCAATCCGGCCAATTAGCGCCCCATCAGTCTACTCTCAATCATCAGCAAAGTGATGGAAGGTGTCGTCGACAGTGCTATCAAACGGCACTCACTCACCAATAACTTGCTCACCGATGCTCAGTTTGGGTTCCGCAAGGACCACTCGGCTCCAGACCTTATTACAGCCTTGGTCCAAACATGGACAAAAGAGTTGAATTCCAGAGGTGAGGTGAGAGTGACTGCCCTTAACATCAAGGCAGCATTTGATCGAGTGTGGCACCAAGGAGCCCTAGTAAAATTGAAGTCAATGGGAATCAGGGGGCAATCTCTCCAGTGGCTGGAGTCATACCTAGCACAAAGGAAGATGGTAGTGGTTGTTGGAGGCCAATCATCTCAGCCCCAAGACATTGCTGCAGGAGTTCCGCAGGGCAGTGTCCTAGGCCCAACCATCTTCAGCTGCTTCATCAATTACCTTCCCTCCATCATAAGATCAGAAATGGGGATGTTCGCTGATGATTGCACAGTGTTCAGTTCCATTCGCAACCCCTCAGATAATGAAGCAGTCCGAGCCTGCATGCAGCAAGACCTGGACAACATCCAGTATTGGGCTGACAAGTGGCAAGTAACATTCACGCCAGACAAGTGCCAAGCAATGACAATCTCCAACAAGATAGAGTCTAACCACCTCCCCTTGACATTCAATAGCATTACCATCGCCAAATCCCCCACCATCAAAACCCTGGGGGTCACCATTGACCAGAAACTTAACTGGACCAGCCACATAAATACAGTGGGTATAAGAGCAGGTCAGAGGCTGGGTATTCTGTGGCGAGTGACTCACCTCCTGACTCCCCAAAGCCTTTCCACCATCCACAAGGCACAGGTCAGGATTGTGATGGAATACTCTCCACTTGCCTGGATGAGTGCAGCTCCAACAACACTCAAGAAGCTTGACACCATCCAGGACAAAGCAGCCCGCTTGATTGGCACCCCATCCACCACCCTAAACATTCACTCCCTTCACCACTGACGCACCGTGGCTGCAGTGTGTACCATCCACAGGATGCACAACATCAACTCGTCAAGGCTTCTTCAACGGCACCTCCCAAACCCGCGACCTCTGCCAACTAAAAAGTCAAGGGCAGCAGGCACATGGGAACAACACCAGCTGCACGTTCCCCTCCAAGTAACACACCATCCCGACTTGGAAATATATCGCTGTTCCTTCATCGTCGCTGGGTCAAAATCCTGGAACTCCCTTCCTAACAGCACTGTGGGAGAACCTTCACCACACGGACTGCAGCGGTTCAAGGCGGCGGCTCACCACCACCTTCTCAAGGGCAATTAGGGATGGGCAATAAATGCCAGCCTCGCCAGCGATGCCCACATCCCATGAACGAATAAAAAAGAAAAGACTCTGGTAGAAACAACTCCCATTTTGTTATATTAACCACCTTTGGTCTAGGTGTCTTTATAAAAAAAATTATGAGAATACTTTTTGCTCATAAAAATATTAAAATTAAATCTTTATTTTCAAATCCTTTCTGTGGAAAAATGGTCAAAAAATCCTGAAACTCGACACTTACATGCAGGGTGAAGTCCTGCTGTGCTGTGTTAGCTGATGAAATTCTTCTGGATGCTATTTTAATTAAGGCTTTACGGGAACCATTCTGTGACCCAACACTCACAGGGAATACATCCTACGATGTGGTAGACGCACAACCTGAGATTTTCTGTCAATAATGACTTCAATTTCCTGAGGCATGCTCCCTGGAAGTGCTGGATCATGAAAGCGCCCTCATAAAAATACCTGACAAAGGAATTTCATTCTAATACATTGCTAAGTTAAAATCACTTAACAATCTTTTCATTCATGTAGTGAAGTCACTTCCCTGCGTGTATTTTTAGCTTTTAACTTATACGTTCCTGACTTGGCTATAAAAACAAACATTTTTTTAAACTTTAATTTTTAGGATGATTTTATGTCCTAGGGCAAGGAACATAGAAGTAAATTCAGCAGTTCTGTGCTCCCAGCCTTGATCAATGGGAGTGCCAGTTAGAGAATGAGCACTACTGTTAATCCTCTCTTCGACCCACACTGCCAAATGAGGCTCTGCGCTAGGAGTGTGGTTTTGCTGGATTTACCCTACACTGACATCAAAATGTATAAAGATTGTATACCCATGTGATTAATATAATTGACAAGATACAATAGATAATTTTTGTTCTATTTCTTTCCAATGTTCTCCTCTTCCCTCCTGGAGATGCTGACTCTCGATAGATGTGCTTCCAAAGGTGTGAGAAGCTTTCCAGCACCTCAACCAAGTGACCATTCTTCGTATTTGAGTGTCAATATTCACACATGCACATCTCCCAACAGGAGTCCCTGATTAATGATCTACAGCAGGATCTGTGGTAGATTATTCCCTTCCTCAGCCGAGGAACGCTGACACCAATAGTGTTGATCCGACTGAGATTGACTAACACAGCACAGACCAGGGATCGAAACCTGGACATCTGCTTTGTGTGACTGAGTACTATTGGGAATATATATATGGTCTTAGGGAGCCCCTGCTCGGCTATTCACTTCCCAGTTCTGAAAGATTCGAGTCAACCCCAATTGGTTATGGTGGCACGAACTTTATTAAGAAGAACAGTTTAATACACTCAGTGTTTAAGCAGCAGTTTACAGACTAGAAACTGGAGATATATTACCCGCTTCCACTTTGGGTAGAGCACGTGTCCTGCCTCTCGCCTCTCGCAGTCCTCACAGCCTCCATCCTCTTGGATCCCGCATTCTGCAGACTTCTTCCTTTCTTCCAACCCTCCAGCCAGAAGATGAGAGATTGTTCACTCATTCTGCACTGAAATTTGGACAAAATTCTTTTTTTTAAACAATCTTTGATGCCTATTTATGAAATCCTATGTTTACCAGGAAATTATTGCCTCTATATTAATAGAATGCATCACATCTGCTGTAAATTTCCTTCTACTATTACTCAGTAGTGCACTCTTCAGTTACGAGACTACTCAGATGGTTAGAGAAGGCTTTGTTTTATAGCTGCAACTTTCAATTGGATGGTAGATCTGGGCTCCTGCCAACACGTCCACCTTAACAAACCAAGTCTGCCATTCCTGAGGGATCCTCTACGCTGAACCTTTGTTTGAGCTGTGTCTTTATACACTGTTTAGCAGGAAGTCCTGTGGTGAGCTAACTAAACATCCTCAGCACAATTGTAAACAATTTTACAACACCAAGTTATAGTCCAACAATTTTATTTGAAAATCACAAGCTTTCGGAGGCTTCCTCCTTCCTCAGGTGAATGTCAAGAAATCCTCGAACCTCAGCACAGATAGAGAGGCCAGACTCAGTCCATCAGCTTGACAAAAGGGATCCCGATGGTCCGGCACCTGACCTGACAGCATTGACTTGCTGAGACAATGGCAAGACATTTAACCTCATCTATATGGATGGGCTAGTGATGCTACCTTGCTGAGCACTTGATCTCTCCGGGGGCTGAGACAATGGCAAGGCATTTAACCTCATCAAGAGAATGGGCTAGTGATGCTACCTTGCTGAGCACTTAACCTCTCTGGGAGAAGACGGCATGCCCGTTCCCAGTCGTCTCAAATAAATGTAAGGAATCTTACAACACTAGGTTATAGTCCAACAGTTTTATTTGAAAATCACAAGCTTTCGGAGCTTACCTCCTTCGTCAGGTGAGTGAGTGAACCCTTCACTCACTCACCTGACGAAGGAGGTAAGCTCTGAAAGCTTGTGATTTTCAAATAAAACTGTTGGACTATAACCAGGTGTTGTAAGATTCCTTACATTTGTCCACCCCAGTCCATCACTGGCATCTCCACGTCATGTCTCAAATAAAGAGTGGGCTGTGGGTCTACAATACACATCCCCCAAGCTAATCACCTTAATATACTGAGTGTCTGTGGCGATCCCCAGTAAAAGTCCCTGGTACAGACTTATAATTTGTACAATTACATACTAAATATATTTCATGATACATACATTGCGTAAAAACAATTCCTTGATATTGGTTACACTTTTAGCACACACCCGCATAATCGAACAGTGTCATACTGGGACCGGGAAGTTGGCTTTTCCAAGCTATCCGAGGGGCAGTTTTATTATTTAGTAACAACAACTGGCATTTATATAGCACCTTTAACATAGTAAAACATTACATGGCACGTCACAGGAGCGTAAGCAAACAAAATTTGACACCGAGCCACATAAGAAGATTTTAGGACAAGTGACCAAAAGTTGGTCAAAGAGGTAGGTTTTAAGGAGAGTCTTAAAGGAGGAGAGAGGTAGAGAGGTGGAGAGGTTTAGGAAGAGAATTCCAGACTTTAGAACCTAGGCAGCTGAAGGCATGGCCGCCAATGGTGGAGTGATGAAAATCAAGGATGCGCAAGAGGCAAGAATTGGAGGAGTGCAGTTGGAGGGCTGGAGGAGGTTACAGAGATAGGGAGGGGTGAGACCATGGAGGGATTTGAAAACAAGGTTGAAAATTTTAAAATCGAGGCGTTGCCGGACCGGGAACCAATGTAGGTCAGTGAGCACAGGGGCGATGGGTGAATGGAACGTGGTGTGAGTTAGGATACAGGTAGCAGAGTTTTGGATGAGCTCAACTTTACGGAGGGTGTGGGGTTGGAGGCCAGCCAGGAAAGTATTGGAATAGTTGAGCCTGGAGGTAACAAAGGCATGGATGAGGGTTTCAGCAGCAGATAAGCTGAGGCAGGGGTGGAGACAGGCAATGTTACGGAGGTGGAAGTAGGCGGTCTTGGTGAAGAAGAGGATATGGGGTCGGAATCTCAGCTCAGGATTGAATAGGATGCCAAGGTTGTGAAATATCTTGTTCAGCCTCAGCCAGTGGCCAAGGAGAGGGATGGAGTCGGTGACTAGGGAACGGAGTTTGTGGTGGGGACCAAAGGCAATGGCTTCGGTCTTCCCAATATTTAATTGGAGTAAATTTCTGCTCATCCAATACTGGATATCGGACAAGCAGCGTGACAAATCAGAGGCAGTAGCGGGTGCGAGGGAGGTGGTGGTGAGGTAGAGCTGGGTGATGTCAGCGTACTTGTGGAATCTGACGTGTTTTTGAATAATATCACTGACGGGCAGCTTGTAGATGAGAAATAGGAGGGGGACAAGGATAGATCTTTGGGGGACTCCAGAGGTAACAGTGCAGGAGCAGGAAGAGAAGCCATTGCAGGTGATTTTCTAACTACGACTGGATAGATAAGAATGGAACCAGGCGAGCGCAGTCCCACCCAGCCGGACAATGGAGGAGAGGCATTGGAGGAGGATGATGTGATCAACCATGTCAAAGGCTAAGACAGGTCGAGAAGGATGAGGAGGGATAGTTTACCACAGTCACAGTCACATAGGATGTCATTTATGACTTTGATAAGTCCTGTTTCAGTGCTGTGACAGGGCTGGAAACGTGATTGGAGGGGTTCAAACATGGAGTTGAGGGAAAAATGGGCATGGATTTGGGAGGCGTTCAAGGACTTTGAAATGGAAAGGGAGGTTAGAGATGGGGTAGTAGCTTGCAAGGACAGAAGGGTCAAGGGTGGGTTATTTGAGGAGGGGGTGATGATGGCAGATTTGAAGAGGAGAGGGTCAGTAACTGAGGGGAAGGAACCATTAACAATATCAGGTAACATGGGGGCCATGAAGGGAAGTTGGGTGGTCAGAAGTTTGATGGGAATAGGGTCAAGGGAGTAGGAGGTGGGTCTCATGGACAAGATGAGCTTGGAGAGGGCATGAGGAGAGATAGGAGAGAAACTAAATAAAGTTGTGGGTTCAGGGCTAGTGCAGGGGGTACCTTAGGGGAAGTTTGGCTTGGTAGGCTAGTGGAAGGGAGGCAGCTGAAGATGGTCTCAATCTTAGTAACAAAGAAGTCCATGAGCTCCTCGCACTTGTTGTTGGAGATGAGAGTGGAGGGGGCAGGGGAGAGGGGTTTAAGAAGACGGTTTGTAGTGGAGAAGAGAAACAACATCAGGTATGTGAAAGTTGTTCTTCACATTTCACTGAACAAATCTTAGTAGATGTAACCAAAATTTATGTTTATGGTGCTGATACTGGAACTAAGTGTGGGGTCCGCACACTACCAGTTGGGTGTGTGCAGATCTTGTATCAAACACCTTCTGTCAGGTTTATGGCTTTTTGGAAAATTGAGGCTAATATGTATTCTTTTAATTCCCTCAACATATGTCTATGGATGTTGTTTATATGGACTTCCAGAAGGCATTCCATAAAGTCCCTCATAAGAGACTGTTAGCTAAAGTTGAAGCTCATGGGATTGAGGGCAAATTATTGACCTGGTTAGGAAATTTGCTGACCGGCAGGAGACAGAGAGTAGGGATAATGGGCAGATACTCAAATTGGCAGGATGTGACTAGTGGTGTCCCACAGGGATCTATGTTGGGGCTTCACTGTATTCATTGTATTTATTAACGACTTAGATGATGGGATAGAGAGCACATATCCAAGTTTGCCGATGACACAAAGATAGGCAGCATTGTAAGCAGTGTAGATGGAAGCATAAAATTACAGAGAGATATTAATAGATTAAGTGAATGGGCAAAACTGTGGCAAATGGATTTCAACGTAGGCAAGTGTGAGGTCATCCACTTTGGACTTTAAAAGGATAGATCAGAGTACTTTCTAAATGGTGAAAAGCTCGAAACAGTGGAGGTCCAAAGAGACTTAGGGGGGGTCCATGTACATGGATCATTAAAATGTCATGGACAGGTACAGAAAATAATCAAAAAGCCTATTGGAATGCTGGCTTTTAAATCTAGAGGACTAAATTACAAGAGGGTAGAAGTTATGCTACAGCTATACAAAGCCCTGGTTAGACCACACCTGGAGTACTGTGTTCAGTTCTGGGCACCGCACCTTAAGAAGGATATATTGGCCTTGGAGGGAGTGCAGCGTAGATTTACTAGAATGATACCTGGACTCCAAGGGTTAAATTACAAGGCGAGATTACACAAACTAGGGTAGTATTCCCTGGAATTTAGAAGATTAAGGGGTGATTTGATCAAAGTTTTCAAGATATTAAGGGGAACTGTTAGGGTAGATAGAGAGAAACTATTTTCGCTGGTTGGGGAGTCTAGGACTAGGGGACATAGCCTAAAAATTAGAGCCAGGACTTTCAAGAGTGAAGTTAGGAAACATTTCTACACACAAAGGGTTGTAGAAGTTTGGAACTCTCTTCTGCAAACGGCCGTTGATCCTAGCTCAATTATTAATTTTAAATCTGAGATTGATAGATTTTTGTTAACCAAAGGTATTAAGGGATATGGGGCTAAGGTGGGCATATGGAGTTAGGTCACAGATGAGCCATGATCTCATTGAATGGCAGAACAGGCTCTAGGATCTAAATGGCCGACTCCTGTTCCTATGTTCCTACTCTGGTCATATTATACATTATGCTGTAGAGTTGTAATTTTCAAAAACTGCAAGTTTAGGCTAGCTCATTAGTGTAGCTGGTTGATGAATCAATACCCTGTGCCACAAAACGATGGAAATAACCCATACCTAAGAAATTAACAGGCATTGAGTTCCCAGCTAGGACATTTGCCTGATACAAAGAAAATCACCGAACAAGTCAAGGTGAACTGTTCTCACCCACTATTGACATCACAGCAAAGCACTGGGGACAAGTTGCTACCCAAACTTCTTGGCTATGGAATAATTAATTGCAGGGTGGGAAATCTGAAAATAGTTTTTATATGAGAGCTAACAGTTGAGCTAACAATTAAACAATGACAGTGCAAATTCACTTATTTGCATTTAGTTGTAAAAAAAACAGTACAAGGAGTGCTTTACTGTTGTAAAAACAATAGTTTCCACATGCGCCACACTATCAATAAAATACACAGATTGACCGTACTCCAGAGTATTAACAAGTGGCGGAGTTGGTCTCTATCTGTTCGTGATTCTATAGTGCTGAGTTTGTGAGGCATTGCTGACAACCCAGGGCCTTGCTAGTGGTCCACATGGCTTAGGGTTTCAGGTGCGCACCCAAGTCACTGCGTGCCACAATTTGCAGCAGGCTAAAGGGGGCCAAAGGGAAGCAGCAGTTGGCCAGTGACAGCTTCTGTGTGAAGAAGGAGTTCTGATAGTGAGGTGCCACATTGAAATTCACATTGTTTGGCAAACTCCACCCCAGGCATTCATCCAAAAGGTGCATGACTGATCCATTGGCCTGGCCTGGCCTTCTGAAATTGAATTCTTCAGGCTAGATTACTGTTCCCAACATTAATCAAAACTTTTTTTTTTAGGAGAACGTTGATGTTTAATTGCATTTTCTCCCTGTATTAGTTTCTTTTGCTATTGAAGGTGCCATTATTGCATCTTAACATGTTCTTTTTGCCACACTTTCATATAATATTGCTGTGAAAGAACCTGCAGCTAACAAAGTATTGAGTATACTAATTTCTTTAAAAGAAAGATTTGCATTTATATAGCGCCCTTCATGCCTCAAGACATTCCAAAGCCGATGAAGTACTTTTGAAGTGAAGTCACTGTTGTAATATAGGAAACACGGCAGCCAATTTGCACATAGCAAGGTCCCACAAACAGCAATGAGATAATGACTACATAATCTGTTTTAGTGATGTTGATTGAGGGATAAATGTTGGCCAGGGCACCGGGGAGAACTCCCCTGCTCTTGGAAATAGTGTCATGGGATCTTTTACGTCCATCTGAGAAGGCAGACGGGGCCCCAGTTCAATGTCTCATCCAAAAGTCAGCTCCTCTGACAATGCAGCACTGCCTTACTACTGAACTGGAATGTCAGCCTAGATACACTGCATGGCTTAGATGAGGGAAATGTGTTCATAAGACAACAAATGCAGGTGCAATGACTGCCTGTGATGTTATATCCAGACCTGCATTTACAAACCCCAAAACCTGTACCTGGGCAGATTAGAAGAGACTTCCCTTTATAAGCAGGGCTGTCACTGAGCTATTAGATCTACTCCAGGCTGACCTGCAGATAATTGCTGGAACGGGAACAGCTCTCCCAGTAGCTGTGAAAGTTACCACAGCATTAAGCTTTTCTGCTACCAGATCCATCCAAGCCACCACAAGGCATATCTGCTGGATCAGCCTGTATGCAGCCCTCAAACGTATCACACAAGTGACAGATGCTACTTTTGATATGGGCAATATGTTCATCATTTTCCCTGTAGAAAGGAGGCATCAGCTGGATAGGGCACAGAACTTTACCTGGTGAAAGGATTCTCAAGAGTACAGGGTATGCAGATATCAAATGCTCGTCATATTAACCCCACTGACTAGCATCAGCCTTGATTCAGTGGTAGGACTCCCACCTCCGAGTCAGAAGATCATGGGTTCAAGCCCCATTCCAGTGGCAGAGAGGTTTAGGGAAAGAATTCCAGAGCTTAAGGCCTAGAGAGCTGAAGGCATGGCCGCCAATGGTGGGGCAAAGGAAATCGGGGATGCGCAAGAGGCCAGAATTGGTTCTCAGAAGGTTGTCAGGCTGGAGGAGGCTGGAGAGATAGGGAGGGGCAAGGCCATGGAAGGATTTGAACACAAGGGTGAGAATTTTAAATTTGAGACATTGCTGGACTGGGAACCAATATAGGTCAGTAAGCACAGGGTGATGGGTGAATGGGATTGATGCGAGTAAGGATACGGGCAGCAGAATTTTGAGTGAGCTCAAGTTTACTGAGGGTGGGAGATGGAAGGCCAGTCAGGACAGCATTGGAGTAGTTGAGTCTGGAGGTAACAAAAGCATGGATGAGGGTTTCAGCAGCAGATGGGCTGAGGCAGGGGTGGAGACGGGTGATATTTATGGAGGTGGAAATAGACATTCTTGGTGATGGAGAGGATCTGGGGTCGGAAGCTCATCTCAGGGTCAAATAGGACACCAAGGTTGTGAACAATCTGGTTCAGCCTCAGACAGTGACCAGGCAGGGGGGATGGCTAGGGAACGGAGTTGATGGAAAGATAGAAACATAGAAAATAGGAGCAAGAATAGGCCATTCAGCCCTTCGGGCCTGCTCCGCCATTCAAAATGATCATGGCAGATCGTCTAACTCAGTACCCTGTTCCCGCTTTTTCCCCATACCCCTCGATCCCTTTAGCATTAAGAAATATATCTATCTGCTTCTTGAATACATCTAATGACTTGGCCTCCACTGCCTTCTGTGGTAGAGAATTCCACAGGTTTTCCACCCTCTGAGTGAAGAAATTTCTCCTCATCTTAGTTCTAAATGGCATACCCCGTATCCCAAGATTGTGACCCCTGGTTCTGGACTCCCCAGCCATCGGGAACATCCTCCCTGCATCTAGTCTGTCTAGTTCTATTAGAATTTTATATGTTTTGATGAGATCACCTCTCATTCTTCGAAACTTGAGTGAATATAGGCCTAGTCGACCCAATCTCTCCTCATACATCAGTCCTGCCATCCCAGGAATCAGTCTTGTAAACCTTCATTCCACTCCCTCCATGGCAAGGACATCCTTCCTCAGATAAGGAGACCAAAACTGCACACAATACTCCAGATGTGGTCTCACAAAGGCCCTGTATAACTGCCGTAAGACATCCCTGCTCCTGTGCTCAAATCCTCTTGCAATGAAGGCCTTCCTAACTGCTCGCTGCATCTGAATGCTCGCTTTCAGCGACTGGTGTACAAGGACACCCAGGTCTCGTTGCACCTCCCCTTTTCCCAATCTATCACCATTCAGATAATAATTTGCCTTTCTGTTTTTACAACCAAAGTGGATAACCTCACATTTATCCATATTATACTGAATCTGCCATGTTCTTGCCCACTCACCCAACTTGTCTAAACCACAATGGAGCCTCTTTGCATCCTCCTCACAGCTCACATTCCACCCCAGCTTTGTGTCGTCTGCAAATTTGGAAATGTTACATTTAGTTCCCTCATCCAAATCATTGATATATATTGTGAATAGCTGGGGCCCAAGCACTGATCCCTGCAGTACACCACTAGTCACTGCCTGCCACCCGGAAAAAGACCCGTTTATTCCTACTCTCTGTTTCCTGTCTGTCAACCAATTCTCAATCCATGCCAGTATATTCCCCCCAATCCCATGTGCTTTAACCTCATGTGTGGGACCTTATCAAAAGCCTTCTGAAAATCCAAATACACCACATCCACTGGTTCTCCCCTATCTATTCTACTGGTTACATCCTCAAAAAACTCCAGTAGATTTGTTAAGCATGATTTCCCTTTCATAAACCCATGCTGACTTTGTCCAATCCCGTTAATGCCCTCCAAGTGTTCTGTTATCACATCTTTTATAATAGACACTAGCATTTTTCCCACTACTGATGTTAGGCTAACTGGTCTGTAATTCCCTGTTTTTTCTCTCCCTCCTTTTTTAAATAGTGGGGTTACATTTGCCACCCTCCAATCTGTAGGAACTGTTCCAGAGTCTATAGAATTTTGTAAGATGATCACCAATGCATCCACTATTTTCAGGGCCACTTCCTTTCATACTCTGATGGCAGGGGCCGAAGACAATAGCTTCAGGCTTCCCAATATTTAATTGACGGTGGAGCAGGAGCAGCTCCGAGGAAATTCCTGGCCAATATTTGAACAACTAATTGATTGTCTCCTGGCAGTTTCTCTCAGGGAGAGGCCGAGCTACTCATTTCAAATACAAACATGCTGTGCGATTTTTGTCAATTACATGCCTGATTGTTAGAAGATAGTTATTTAAATTTATCAAATCCCCAGTAATTGTTTTTTTTTGGGGGGTGGGTGGAGGAGTTCATTAACCTGGACATGAAATCAAAGAGTTTTCTCTAGAGCCTTTGAAGACAGTCTATATGGAATTTCAAAGAGCATTAGTTAAGGCAGATAACTCCTATAGTTGATGAAAAGGGAGAAGAAGAATTGCTATGTAAGGAAGTTCATTATAATTAGTTTAGCACAGAATTGCAAACAATGTATTATTTTCTGCTCTATGGGGAGTTAGTAAAGTTTAACAAGTACTGTGAAAGTATATGCTACATTTCTGCTGTTTATTTGCTTGTTTATTTACTGTTCAATAAATCTGTTTGACAGTTAAAGCCTAAAACAAGGTCTAGTGCAGTGTCATTTTGCCACTTCTCGAAGTTGAGAAGTGATATAAAAGAGGGCGCTCTGTTCATTATCCTGGGCAACTTATCAAACTTACTGAGATATCATGGCAAATGTAAAGATGATTGAGGACGTAGGAAGTGGTGACTCACCTATAAGAACAACCAGAAATATCTAGTGTTAAAAACACCCAAAACCATAACACCTGCATCCATGCAGCTTACATTGGAGAGTGACCTTCCATTCCTTTGCTGCACCTCCTTCATTAGCATCTTTAGTGCTTCTTCCTTTAAAGGGGCAGTCCCCCACAATTCCAATCAGCTAAACTGCAGCTTATCTGTAAATCCAGAAAGAAGCATTCCCCTTTCTGTGTGGGCAGCAGTCCCAGAAGACCTGCTGCCTTGTCAAAAAACCTACTCCACTCTCCCAATCAATCCCACTTCTAACCTTGCTGGCAGCACCCCTTTCCCAAGTAGTGGGAGACTATCATGATTAGGAGAAGGAGCTAGCCTCGCAATTTGCATCCCTTCCTGCTGCTGCTACAAAAGAATACTACCGTAGGCAGGCACAATCTTATGCGGTAGATTTTCCTGGTCCTGTACCCGAGTGTATTGGATCACCTGGGCCCACCAAATACATTAAAATCAAATGGGGCTGAACGCACGTCCATAAGGGAGCACCACTGATTTCCTGTCTTTTAATATAAATGGACAGAAAATTGGGCCGGCTCCCTTACAAGCATATGCTCAGAAAAATCTACTCCTGGAATCTATCCCTTTAAGTCATATGCATCCTCACTGGAAAATCTGTAAAACAAATGTAATAAAATCCTCATCCCAGTTTCAGTTTATGTCAGCGCCCTGCCCTCTGCTGGTGAAACATGAATTTTATTTGAAACAGGACGTGAATTCAACCTGTACTTCCCTTATTACACTGTGATACATAAGTTACTTAACTAATCAGTAAGATCCAATTTCAATATTCTAAATATAAATAACTCCAATTTTATTATATAGTTTAAAAAAAAATTCTTTGTAGAAAAATGAACAAATGTAACCTTCAAACTCCTGTGCAAAATTTCTGCCTTTGGTACTTGGTTTTCAAGCATGAGGTTCCAAAATTACTTCACAATCTTTTATTTTTCTTCCTTACCATTACATGAATGTTTACTTTCTCCATCGCTTCTATTATAATAAAATATTCTTGAATATGTCACCGTATCTATAAAATCAGTCATAAGCTGTTAAAT
Source organism: Heptranchias perlo (assembly GCF_035084215.1). Classification (NCBI taxonomy): domain Eukaryota; kingdom Metazoa; phylum Chordata; class Chondrichthyes; order Hexanchiformes; family Hexanchidae; genus Heptranchias; species Heptranchias perlo. The sequence continues at coordinate 131,045,913 of NC_090325.1, forward strand.
AATTCACACATTTAAAGCTCTATATTTTCTCCTTGATGTATTCCACTTGACAGGATAACCATAGATATCATATTTCAAAATTATCCATTAATTTCTCCCATTTATATGTGTATTAGTCATCTTGGTGCAATGCTCAGACATTTGAAGACTTGGTATTTGGGACTTAATACTAATATTCTGCAATCTAACTTGTTAACCCATAAAAATGGCAAATGTTAACAGAATAAATATTAATTTTTGCACATTTGTTGAAAATTATACATCCATAAGTCCAGTTCCTTTCTAAGTTCTCTCTACCATTCTCATCAATTCCATTTCAATTATTATAAGAAATGGAATAGCAGAGTGGGCTTAGTGAGGGACAGTTCATTGGGAGCAGATCTCCAGGTGGGTGGGACTTCTGCCCCCTATGGAGATGCCTCCCTGACCATGGCTGTCTTTCTGGCCTTGGGGGTCATTAGTACACAGGAGGTGGGCTCTCTGGAGTTGTGCTGAAAAGAACACAAGAGCTTTAACCAGGCAGGCTTCAGGGCATGCTTCCTATAAAAGCACTTTAAAAAAAAAATGGGGCAGAAATTGCTTGCAAAATAATGGTGAGAACAGAGCTTACTGTTGTTAGTGACGAAATGGAGGAGCAAATTCCTGCGTTCACACATGCGCAATGAAATGCGGAAATCCGGAACTAGCTCCTACTGTTTCGTCGGCGATATAACAGCTTTGAATTAAAGGGATATCGCTGGCTGCAATCAGAAAAATCATTGAAAAAGCACCAACTTGCTTATCTGCCCAGCTGGAAGGTAACTAATATCGCCACAAAACAGGTACACTTAAAAATACCAAGTCTAAACTAAGTTTTAACAGTGCAGTAAGTCTTAATGACTGCCAAACAACTAAAAATTAACTTTTAATAATGTGGAGTCTCATTACTCCTTATTTTAATAGTTTTTGGTCATTAAATTAAAAACTTTTTTTACTTTTCCCTACTGTCTCTTTTATTTGATTCAATTATTTCTTACCCTTTCTTTCTTTCGCTGTTTATAACTGTTTTACAATGATTTTAATGTTGTATCTTTCACTTCCTGGTTTTAACATTGGAAACCTGAAGAGACAGTTAACGCAGCTTGTCAAAAATGCAGAGGGGAGGGTGTGCTCCTCTCACTTCTCCCATGGTCCTAGCTTCGCTTGAACTGACGCTGGGCTCTTCTCTGCTTCCTATTCGAGGAAGTGCCCGAAGAAAAGACCGCGGTAAGTTAGTGGGTTAGTATAAATCTATGGAGCGGTGAGCTCTGTTGGTTTGCTGCTCCGAGCAATTTCTGCCCCAATGTTACTTTCCTCTCGTTAATTTTTTCTCCCTTTTCTGCCAACTGAAAGCTGGATGCCTGGGTTAAACTGGCATCACTTACATCCAGATATCAAACAGCGCAAACTGTGTGTGGGGGGATCAGAAACATAGCAGAAGCTCTAGTCCACTAATTTGCATAACATTTACATATGCCTGTCCAGATATTATATACTGATTGGACCAGCCACCAAGAAATGGGAGGTAGGAGCACATCGAGTCGGCGATGCTTTTCACCAATCCTCCACCTGTCCCAGATCCCTCCTGAAGAGTCAGAATGGAGGTAATTGGCAGAAAGCCTGGACTGCTGTATGGACAATGTGACAAAGCAATTAAGAATTTTGCACTATTTAGTCAGAAGTTCAGCAGGAGGCCTTTTGAGAATGATCTGGGGTCGGGTAGAACATCCATCTGCTCACTGGTTCTGCCCATCCCAAATTCTGGGAATGGTTTATTTGCTGAGATCGGAAGAGTGCTGCACCGTTAACGGCGCAACTATGGTGCTGACCTCAGGTAGGGGGGGGAGGAAACTTGCTGCAAGGCCCAGCGTGCAGCATCTTAAATAATTGGCTGTTTTTTCTTTAATTGGTTGGTTTTGGTACCACAATCTGTTATTAAAAGCAATGGGAAACACCAGCCTTTAAAATTTTAAATGCCTTCAACGCCCTCAGGCATCCCGTGTGACCTACATTACTAAGGATAAGAGTGTAGGGGTTGTATCATATTGACGTTATTTCTGCATTTGCACTTGCTTGCCCATTTGTGGACAGGTGTATTATGTGCCCGGTCCCAAAAGGGCCAGAAATTTTGATGGATTGGTTCCTATGGGTTTAGAGGCCCCAGGTTGTTTATTCACAAGATAAAACTGGAGGATGAGCTCTCATGTTTCTCCTGGAAGCAATATTCAGAGTGTTAGCAGAGTATAGCACGTGGCCGATAGTTTTAAATGAGGTCTTTTATTAATGCTATGAATGCTGGGGTATCCCATCTCCTTCTCGCTTTATCTCATTCTTCAGCCAAAGCAAAAGATAATTCATGAGATCACATCCCTCAGATGGGAGGGTGAGATATCACACTCTCATACATAAGATTCTCACCGAATGCAAACTTTGCAGAGCAAATATGTGTTCTGTTTAATTATGTGTGTCAGTCTGCTAGCGTAAACATTATACTTTGGAATTCTTTCAGATGCCTTCAATATGCTAAAAAATGTCCTCTTTATATCTCCTGATGGCTCAATGGGTAAGTCCATTGCTTGGTGTGTACTCATCCTTACAGACCAGAAAGATTCCAATCTGAATCGCTAATCTATGCAGAGCTATCTGATCTGCAGTCATGGCATTGGCACTATAATTGGCTTCAGCATTCCTGGACTAGAAAGAGAGAAAATCTGCCAAGTTTCCTTCTCTTAATTTCTATCTAGTGGTCTTTGCTGAAAAACGCACGTGGACATTGCATGAAGACCGATTAGGCTTAGCTGTGAAAGCACCTCCACCCCAACTTCCACCCCCACCCCCACCCCCACCTCCACCGATCTTCTTTCATCTTCTGCCACTTCGGACTTGAGATACCGTATTTGTGAAATATTGTATTTGAGATAATTTAAAATCAATCCACATTAATATGGACATAAGCCATTGCCTTGGGACTTTGTAGTTTGCAATTATTTGCCAGATCACACTCAGTGTTACTGTGAAACTTGTACTGTAAGAACCCATTTTCACAAATCCCTTTTGTTATAACAGTTTTCTAGTTCTATTAAACGCTTGTAAGTGCATCAATTACAGTTAACTTTCCAGTGAGTCCGCAGACAATATCTGTCTAATTTTATTTCCATCTAAACATTCCCAACATGTTCTGGTACTTATTTTTAAATTCAGAGAACAAAAAAAAATACACAGAACAAAAACCACTACAAAGGACACTGGAAAAATAAAAATATAAAGAAATCCAAAAGAGCCTCTGACCCTTTAAGAGCTCCATCATGTGTGGAGCGCACAGCGTAATCCTGGTCTAAATGTACAGGGAATTGTACTAGACGCCATCACCATCTTTTAACATGTATTGTAATATTTAAATGAAGCTCACGTACATTTTGTGTGAGAGCACATCAGGCTGTCCCTCACACATGTGCTCCATGCCATGGGGATTGATTTCATTGTGTTAAGCCAAGTCCTGAAGACCGCCTTCATGCCATGAGAGCTTTTAGGATGTCCCATCTCAAATTCTTGAAGCTAATACGTAAAACAAGGAAATACCATACGAGAAGAGGGAGCATTTCTTTGAGAATATTCTGCCAAATTATCTCACATTGTAAGGGAATTTCAACAGTAAGACAAACATTTCAGGGCTGTGGATGGTGCAATATATTTACTTTAAACTCCTCCTCCCTGTCCTAAAGCTCCAATCATTTCAGGTTAATAGCTTATTTTTTTCCAATATACTCATCTCATGCTGAGGTCCAACAGACTTACCTGGATGCCATCAGATATCAGAAGACTTGCAATTATATAGCATTTCATAACCTCAGAAAGTCCCAAAGCTCTTCACAACCAAGAAAAAATATTCTGTTTTATCTCTAATCTGAAAATATTTTGTTTTTTTTAAAAAAACAGTACAGAACTCAACTTTATAAAGCGACAGAATGTTTAGCATCTTCAATAGGATTGCACAATTGCCTAAATTTTCCAAGTTTGTATCGACGGCAAGTTATCTCGTCTGCCACCAGTGTGTATCAGAAAAATCACAAGCACGTTGCAGCAATTTCCCAAATTACGGTGGCAGCTTGCAGGGTACCTCACTGTTGGCACAGAATCGTTAAATTTACACCTATAAATTATCTAAGTGGATCCCCAATGGCTCAACTGATTAAGTTAGTAGAAAGATACAAACCAGGAAGTTCTTCCCAATATCTCCTCCCTCTCTCTCAGGTGGTTAAGAGTAAATCAGTGGAGAGGTACAAAAGTTTCTGTTACATATTTCAGTTCTGCAAAGATTCTGTAATTTATAAACTGACCTTGATGTGAATGGCTGTCAGAAGGGATAATAGACTCCATGTCTGAATGTACAATAACAGCTATCACAGGATGGCTATAATGTGCTGTGCTGAAAGCTTTCACTGTAAAGGGGCATTTCCGCTCATGTTCATATAAGCATGTCATTAGATTATTTTTTCCCTGGGCTAACTTGAAGTACTTACACTGATAAACATCATGGCATCTTTGGCAATTTGTCTGATCGCCTTTCAATGGCTACGATTGACATTACCTTGGATTTGCTGAACTACAATTCTGCACAAAATAGGGTACAAATGGACCACTTAACATTCAACTTTCAGGACTTCAGATAATGTAAAGATGTCACAATTCTTTTTTCAATTTTTTAATAATGTCAATCTTCTAAATGCATAATATTCAATGTATAAATTAATATTTTAGTAAGATTTAGCAAGAATGGCTACATTTTATAAAATGTTCACTTAAAATAGAAATAATGCTATACAAATTGACCATGCATTTGGGATCAGCTGTTAGTTTCATGGTAGAGATGATGATAGAACTTAAAAGGAAACCTATTAAGATGCTAAATTTTACAGCTAACTTTAAGGGTGTAAGAGAATGCAGGAGCACAGCAGAGTGAGTTGGGAACAAGAGTGAGCTGGGAACAGAGTGAGGGCTTTAAAATGGGAGTTTGGTGAGGTTGCGAATTCAGTGATAAACAGTGGGCAAGTAGTATACAAATTGTGTTTTTATCAAACTGAGATTCACACTCAGTTTTTTTTAAAAAAGAAAGTGAAGCTAATTGTCAGTTAACTGTAAGTGAGTCACTGGCTAGGTGTTAATTAGATATGGTGTGGCTGGGTGCTCAGTGACCTGTTGAAACTGGGTTGTGTTTGAAAGTTCCTTATTAGCAGGAAACCTACAAGAGCACAAAGCACAGCAGAGTGAGCTGGGGACAGAATGAGGACTTTAAAATGGGAATTTGGTGAGATTGGGAATTGGGGGGGGGAAGTAGGTGCTAAGTAAATTAACTGAGGGACAAAATAAAAAAAGTGAGGGGGAGGTCAAAGAATTTAATTGAAGGGGATTTGTTTTGGTCTTTTTTTTCTCCTTAAGGTCAATGGGGGGAAAAAATTGGATAAGTGCCGTTTTTGGGCGCTGGTAGCGTGATGTGCTTTTACCCCGTGCCCAATGGCCCCTGCCCAGGCAGGACGTAAGTTTCAGCACACCTGAGTACTCACCTGCAATCAGCGTTCCATTCCAGACGATGCACGTAGAATCAATGCAACTCGCACTTTCCACCACCAGGGGAAGCTCAATCTCTTAAAGGGAAGATGTTTCTTAGAACCATAGAAAAGACACAGCACAGAAGGGGGCCATTCGGCCCATCGTGTCCGCACCAGCTCGAAGAACAACCAGGTGCCCATTCTAATCCCACCTTCCATCTCCCGGTCCGTAGCCCTGCAGCTTACAGCACTTTAGGTCCAGGTCCAGGTACTTTTTAGAAGAGTTGAGGGTCCCTGCCTCTACCACCAATTTGGGCAGCAAATTCCATACACCCACCACCCTCTGGGTAAAAAAGTTTTTCCTCATGTCCCCTCTAATCGTCCACCAATCAGCTTAAACCTATGTCCTCTAATTCTTGAACTCTCCACTAGGGGAAACAGGTACTTCCTGTCTACTCTATTTGGGCCCCTCATAATTTTGTACACCTCAATCAAGTCACCCCTCAGCCTCCTCTGCTCCAAGGAGAACAACCCAAGCCTATCCAATCTCTCCTCGTAGCTGCAATTTCAAGCCCTGGCAACATTCTTGTAAATCTTCTCTGCACTCTCTCCACAGCAATTACATCCTTCCTGTAATGTGGTGACCAGAACCGCGCACAATACTCCAGCTGTGGCCTTACCAGCGTTTTATACAGTTCCATCATTACATCCCTGCTTTTGCATTCTATACCTCAGCTAATAACGGAGAGCATTCCGTATGCCTTCATCACAACCTTATCTACCTGTACTGCCACCTTCAGGGACTTGTGCACATGCACTCCAAGGTCTCTCACTTCCTCTACCCCTCTCAATATATTCCCGTTTACTGCGTATTCCCTTTTACTATTTGCCCTCCCTAAGTGCATTATCTCACACTTCTCCGGGTTGAACTCCATTTGCCACTTTTCCGCCCACTCCATCAACCCTTTGATATCTTCTTGGAGTCTACAGCTATCCTCTTCACTATCAACTACACGGCCAATTTTTGTGTCATCTGCAAATTTGCCAATCATGCCTGCTACATTCAAGTCCAAATCATTAATATATACCACAAACAGCAAGGGACCCAACACTGAGCCCTGTGGCAGACCACTGGAAATGGATTTCCATTCGCAAAGACATCCATCAACTTTTACCCTTTGTTTCCTAATACTGGGCCAATTTTGGATCCAATTCGCCACATTTCCCTGTATCCCATGCGCTTGTTTTTTATTCGTTCAAGGCCTGCATTTATTGCCCATCCCTAATTGCCCTCGAGAAGGTGGTGGTGAGTCGCCTTCTTGAACCGTTGCAGTCCGTGTGGTGAAGGTTCTCCCACAGTGCTGTTAGGGAGTTCCAGGGTTTTGACCCAGCGACGATGAAGGAACGGCGATATATTTCCAAATCGGGATGGTGTGTGACTTGGAGGGGAACGTGCAGGTGGTGTTGTTCCCATGTGCCTGCTGCCCTTGTCCTTCTAGGTGGTAGAAGTCACAAGTTTGGGAGGTGCTGTCGAAGAAGTCTTGGCGAGTTGCTGCAGTGCATCCTGTGGATGGTACACACTGCAGCCTCAGTGCGCTGGTGGTGAAGGGAGTGAATGTTTAGTATGGTGGATGGGGTGCCAACTAAGTGGGCTGCTTTGTCCTGGATGGTGTCGAGCTTCTTGAGTGTTGTTGGAGCTGCACTCATCCAGGCAAGTGGAGAGTATTCCATCACATTCCTGACTTGTGCCTTGTAGATGGTGGAAAGGCTTTGGGGAGTCAGGAGGTGAGTTACTCACCGCAAAATACCCAGCCTCTGACCTGCTCTTGTAGCCACAGTATTTATGTGGCTGGTCCAGTTAAGTTTCTGGTCAATATGGTAACCAGTCTGCCATGTGGGACCTTATCAAATGCCTTACTAAAATCCATGTAGACAACATCCACTGCACTACCCTCATCAATCCTCCTTGTCACTGCCTCATAGAATTCAATCAGATTTGTAAGGCATGACCTTCCCTAAACAAATCCATGCTGACTATCCCTGATTAAACCACACCTTTCCAAGTGACAGTTTATCCTATCTCTCAGTATTGATTCTAATAGTTTGCCCACCACTGAGGTGAGACTGACTGGCCTATAATTGTTCGGCCTTTCCCTCGTACCCTTTTCAAACAACGTTTGCAGTCTTCCAGTCCTCCGGTACCTCCCCTGTATCTAGTGAAGATTGGAAAATGATCCTCCGAGCATCCGTTATTTACTCCCTAGCTTCCTTCAATAGCCTAGGAATCAATCCATCTGGTCCTGGTGACTTATCAGCTTTCAAGGATTCTAGTCCCTCTAGTACTTCCTCTCTCATTATATTTACCTTATCCAATATTTCACACCTCTCCTCTTTAACTACTGCATCCGGATCATCCCTTTCCTTTGTGAATACGGAGACAAAATATTCATTTAAAACCCTACCCACATCCTCTGCTTCTACTCACAAGTTACCCTTATCATCCCTGATAGGTCCCACCTTTTCCTTAGCTATCCTCTTGTTCTTAATATACTGATAAAACATCTTTGGGTTTTCTTTAATCTTACTAGCTAATATTTTTTCATGTCCTCTCTTTGCTTTCCTTATTTCCTTTTTTACGTCATCCCTGTACTTTCTATACTCCTCTAGGCTTTATGCAGTATTTAGTTTTCTGTGACAGTCATAAGCTTTCTTTTTCTGCTTTATCTTGCCCTGTATACTTCTAGACAACCAGGAGGGCTCTAAATTTGGCAGTGCCACCCTTTTTCTTTGTCTGCATTGTACCCGTAGAATTTCACTTTTTAGTGCCTCCCACTGCTTGCCACTGATTTCTCCTCAAGTAGTTGTGTCCAGTGCACTTCTGCCAAATCACCTCTTAGTTCTGTAAAATTTGGCTTCCCCCAATTTAAAATGTTTACTCCTGATTTAACTCTGCCCTTTTCCATAATAATGCTAAAACTAACTGAATTGTGGTCACTATCCCAAATATGGTCACCCACTGTTACTTCACCCACTTGCCCATCTTCATTTCCCAGGACTAAATCTAGAATTGCATCTCCTCTTGTTGGGCTTGTCACATACTGGCTAAAAAAGTTCTCCTGGACACTGGCCCTCTGTGCCCCTCAACACTGTTTGAATCCCAGTTGATTTTAGGGTAGTTGAAGTCCCCTACTATTATTGCCCTCTTATTTTTGCATTCAGAAATTTGCCTACATATTTGTTCTTCTATCTCTTTGCTATTCGGGGGTCTACAGTACACTCCCAGTAGTGTGACTGCCCCTTTTTTATTTCTTAGCTCAACCCATATGGCCTCGATTGATGATCATTTAGCATATGGTCACTTCTCACAACTGTAATTGATTCTTTAACCAATAATGCTACCCCTCTCCTTTTTTATCACCCACTCTATCTTGCCTGAAAACTCTATATCCAAGGATATTGAGCTAACAATTATCCCCCTCTTTAAGCCAGGTTTCCGTTATAGCAATGATATAGCTTCTCTAATCTCTCCACATAACTGAAGTCCCTCATCCCTGGTACCATTCTAGTAAATCTCTTCTACACCCTCTCTAAGGCCTACATATCCTTGCTAAAGTGTGGTGCCCAGAATTGAATGCAATACTCCAGCTAAAGCCTAACCAGTGTTTTATAATGGTTTAGCATAACTTCCTTGCTTTTGTACTCTATGCCTCTATTTATAAAGCCCAGGATCCCGTATGGTTTTTTAAACTGCTTTCTCAATCTGTCCTGCCACCTTCAACGATTTGTGCACATATACCCCCAGCTCTCTCTTTTCCTGCACCCCGTTTAGGATTGTACCAGAATAGTTTATATTGCCTCTCCTTATTCTTCCTGCCAAAATGTTACACTTCACACTTCTCTGTGTTAAATTTCATCTGCCATGTGTCTGCCTGTTTATGTCCTCTCGAAGTCTATTACTATCCACTTCACTGTTTACTGCACTTACAAGTTTTGTGTCATCTGCAAATTTTGAAATTGTGCCCTGTACACCCAAGTCCAAGTTATTCATACATATCAAGAAAAGCAGTGATCCTAGTACCAACCCCTGGGGAACACCACTGTATACCTCCCTCCAGTCCAGAAAAACAACCGTTCACCACTACTCTCTGTTTCCTGTCACTTAGCCAATTTCGTAACCATGCTGCCACTGCCCCTTTTATTCCAAGGGCTTCAATGTTGCTGACAAGCCTGTTATGTAGCACTTTATCAAATGACTTTTGAAAGTCCATATACACATCAACCCTCCCTGTTACCTCATCAAAAAACTCAATCAAGTTAGTTAAACACGATTTGCCTTTAACAAATCCATGCTAGCTTTCCTTTATTAATCCACACTTGTCCAAATGACTATTAATTTTAACCCACATTACCTTTCTAAAAGCTTCCCCACCACCGAGGTTAACTGACTGGCCTGTAGTTACAGTGTTTATCCTTACACACTTTTTTGAACAAGGGTGTAACATTTGCAATTCTCCAGTCTTCTGGCACATTTGATCACATTTGATATTTTGGGGTAAGGTAGCATAGTGGTTATGTTACTGGACTAGTAATCTGTAGTTATGAGTTCAAATCCTACCACGGCAGGGGACTTTAAATTCAATTAATTAAATAAAATCTGGAATAAAAAAAAAACTAGTATCAGTAATCGTGGCCATGAAACTACCGGATTGTCATAAAAACCTATCTGGTTCACTAACGCCCTTTAGGGAACGAAACCTGCCATCCTAACCCAGTCCAGCTATATGTGACTCCAGACTCACAGCAATGTGGTTGATTCTTAATGGCCTAGCAATCTTGCTGCAAAAAGTCATAATAAGAATAAAACTGGACAGACCACTAGGGACCAGACACAACAAAGGCAAAATAAGCCCAGTCAACCCTGCAAAGTCCTCCTCACTAACATCTGGGGACTTGTGCCAAAGTTGGGAGAGCTGTCCCACAGACCAGTCAAGCAACAGCCTGACATAGTCATACTCACAGAATCATACCTTTCAGCCAACATCCCAGACTCTTCCATTACCATCCCTGGGCCACCAGAGATGACGGTATAGTGATATACAGTCAGGAGGGAGTGGCCCTGGGAGTCCTCAACATTGACGCTGGACCCCATGAAATCTCATGACATCGGGTCAAACATGGGCAAGGAAACCTCCTGCTGATTACCACTCTACCGCCCTCCCTCAGCTGATGAATCAGTCCTCCTCCATGTTGGGCACCACTTAGAGGAAGCACTGAGGGTAACAAGGGCACAGAATGTACTCTGGGTGGGGGACTTCACCAAGTAATGGCTCGGAAGCACCACTACCGAACGAGCTGGCCAAGTCCTGAAGGACATAGCTGCCAGACTGGGCCTGCGGCAGGTGGTGAGCGAACCAACACAAGGGGAAAAACCTACTTGACCTCGTCCTCACCAATCTACCTGTCACAGATGCATCTGTCCATGACAGTATTAGTAGCGAAGTCCCATCCTCATACTGAGGACACCATCCAACATTTTGTATGCCACTACCACTGTGCTAAATGGGATAGATTCAGAACAAAACTGGGCATCCATGAGGCACTGTGGGCCATCAACAGCAGCAGAATTGTATTCCAGCACAATCTGTAACCTCATGGCCCGGCATACTCCTCACTCTACCATTACCAACAAGCCAGGGGATCAACCCTGGTTCAATGAGGAGTGTAGAAGAGCAAGCCAGGAAGCAGCACTAGGTGTACCTAAAAATGAGTTGCCAACCTGGTGAAGCTACAACACAGGACTACATGCATGTTAAACAGCAGAAGCAATATGCTATAGACGGAGCTGAGCGATTCCACAACCAACGGATCAGATCAAAGCTCTGCAATCCTGCCACATCCAGTCGTGAATGGTGGTGGATAATTAAACAACTAACGGGAGGAGGAGGCTCTGTAAACATCCCCATCCTCAACGATGGCAGAGTCCAGCACGTAAGTGCAAAAGACAAGGCTGAAGCATCTGCAAGCACCTTCAGCCAGAAGTGCCGAGTGGATGATCCATCTCGGCCTCCTCCCGAGATCCCCACCATCACAGTCTTCAGCCAATTCGATTCACTCCACATGATATCAAGAAACAGCTGAGTGCACTGGATACAACAAAGGCTATGGGCCCCGACAACATCCCAGCTGTAGTGCTGAAGACTTGTGCTCCAGAACTAGCCATGCCTCTTGCCAAACTGTTCCAGTATAGCTACAACACTGGCTTCTACCCAACAATGTGGAAAATTGACCAGGTATGTCCTGTCCACAAAAAGCAGGACAAATCCAATCCAGCCAATTACCGCCCCATCAGTCTACTCTCAATCATCAGCAAAGTGATGGAAGGTGTCGTCGACAGTGCTATCAAACGGCACTTACTCACCAATAACCTGCTCACCGATGCTCAGTTTGAGTTCCGCCAGGACAACTCAGCTCCAGACCTTATTACAGCCTTGATCCAAACATGGACAAAAGAGCTGAATTCCAGAGGTGAGGTGAGAGGGACTGCCCTTGACATTAAGGCAGCACTTGACCGAGTGTGGTACCAAGGAGCCTTAGTAAAATTGAAGTCAATGGGAATCAGGGGGAAAACTCTCCAGTGGCTGGAGTCATACCTAGCACAAAGGAAGATGGCAGTGGTTGTTGGAGGCCAATCATCTCAGCCCCAGGATATTGCTGCAGGAGTTCCTCAGGGCAGTGTCCTGGGCCCAGCCATCTTCAGCTGTTTCATCAATGACCTTCCCTCCATTATAAGGTCAGAAATGGGGATGTTCGCTGAAGATTGCAGAGTGTTCAGTTCCTTTTGCAACCTCTCAGATAATGAAGCAGTCCGAGCCCGCATGCAGCAAGACCTGGACAACATCCAGGCTTGGGCTGATAGGTGGCATGTAACATTTGCGCCAGACAAGTGCCAGGCAATGACCATCTCCAACAAGAGAGTCGAACCACCTCCCCATGACATTCAACGGCATTACCATTGCCGAATCCCCCACCATCAACATCCTGGGGGTCACCATTGACCAGAAACTTAACTGGACCAGCCACATAAATACTGTGGCTATAAGAGCAGGTCAGTGGCTGGGTATTCTGTGGTGAGTGACTCACCTCCTGACTCCCCAAAGCCTTTCCACCATCTACAAGGCACAGGTCAGGAGTGTGATGGAATACTCTCCACTTGCCTGGATGAGTGCAGCTCCAACAACTCTCAAGAAGCTCGACACCATCCAAGACAAAGCAGCCCGCTAGATTGGTACCCCATCCACCACCCTATACATTCACTCCCTTCACCACTGGCGCATTGTGGCTGCAGTGTGTACCATCCACAAGATGCACTGCAGCAACTCACCAAGGCTTCTTCGATAGCACCTCCCAAACCTGCGACCTCTACCACCTAGAAGGACAAGGGCAGCAGGCAATTGGGAACAATACCACCTGCACGTTCCCCTCCAAGTCACACACCATCCTGACTTGGAAATATATCGCCGTTCCTTCATCGTCGCTGGGTCAAAATCCTGGAACTCCCTATCTAACAGCACTGTAAAAGAACCTTCACCACACAGACTGCAGCAGTTCAAGGTGGCGGCTCACCATCACCTTCTCAAGGGCAATTAGAGATGAGCAATAAATGCTGGCCTTGCCAGCAACGCCCACATCCCATGAACGTATAAAAAGGAACGCGAATTGGAGAGGTTACTAGAACCCAGACAAAATGGCCAAATTTTAAGATGACCAACTTCACGCATATGAGAAGTCTGGGCAGAGTGGACCTGGAAGGTTTGAATATGGCTAGAAGAATGGAGGAACTATGGACTCCCTTCAAGGAGGTGATCTTGAAGGCAGTGGGCCAATGAATACCCATGCAAGGCTAAGGTACCAAGCTTAAAGGCACTCCTGTCTGGTTGAACGGGACTACCAAGCAACTCATAAAGAAGGAAAAAGAAGCATTTAAGGCCGTGAAGGAAAAAGGCACAAAATTAACTCAGATTCAATATCAAAAGGCATGCCTGGAGTATAAGAAGGGCATTAAAATTTCAAACTGAGCATGGCAAGAGAAGTGAAGGATAATGATAAAAAGATTTTTAATTATATTAAGATAAAAAGAAAAATGACGGATGGAGTGGGACCACTGAAAGTGGGATCGGGTGAGGGCATAACAACTGATGCTACATAGGCTGCAAAAGCGCTAAATAAGTTTTTTGCCTGTCTTTACCAAGGAGACGATAGGTAACTTATTTGATCTAGAAAAGGAACTAGAGGATGTTGCAGAGGTAAGTTGTAACACTATTCACATTAGTACCAGCATAGTTGTCAAACAGTTGTGCAAACTTAAGGTAAATAAAGTTCAGGGGCCGGATGAGATGCATCGGAGGATCCTTATGGAACTAAGGCAGGAATTGCAGGAACTCTGGCACAAATCTTCCAGAAATCATTGAACACTGGTGAGGTGTTTGGGGACTGGAGAAAGGCAGATGCTCATAGAGCCTTACAGCACAGAAGGAGGCCATTTGGCCCATCATGCCTGTGCTGGCTCTTTGAAAGAGCTGTCCAATTTAGTCCCACACCACAGCTTTTTCCCCATAACCCTGCAAATTAGTCCTCTTCAAGCACATGTCTAATTGCCTTTCGAAAGTTTCTATGGAATCTGCTTCCACCACCCTTTTAGGTACTGCGATCTTAACAACCTTCTATGTGAAAAACATTCTCCTAATTTCCCCTCTAGTTCTTTTGCCAATTATTTTAAATCTGTGACCTCTGGTTACTGACCCACTTACCAGTGGAAACAGTTTCTCCCTATTTGCCCTATCAAAACCGTTCATTATCTTGAATACCTGATAGAGGTCTTTAGGATTATGAAGGGGTTTGATAGGATAGACATGGAGAATATGTTTCCACATGCGGGGGAGACCAAAACTAGGGCCGTAAATATAAGATAGTCACTGATAAATCCAGTAGGGAATTCAGGGGAACTTCTTTAGCAAGAGAGTAGTTAGAATGTGGAACTCGCTACCACAAGGAGTGGTTGAAGGGAATAGCATAGATGCATTTAAGGGGAAAGCTAAATAAAAACACGAGGGAGAAAGGAATAGGTTAGATGAAGAAGGGTGGGAGGAGGCTCATATGGAGCATAAACACCAGCATAGACCAATTGGGCCAAATGGCCTGCTTCTGCGCTGTACATTCTATGTACTTCTATTAGGTCTCCCCTTAACCTGAGAACATAAGAACATAAGAAATAGGAGCAGGAGTAGGCCAGACGGCCCCTCGAGCCTGCTCCACCATTCAATCAGATCATGGCTGATCTTCTCTGCTCTAAGGAGAATAATCCCAGCTTCTCCAATCTCTCCACATAACTGATGTCCCTCATCCCTTGTATCATCCTGGTAAACCTCCTCTGTACTCTCTCCAAGGCCTTGACATCCTTCCAAAAGTGTGGTGCCCAGAATTGTACACAATACTCCAGCTGAGGCTAGTGATTTGTAAAGGTTCAGCATGACTTCCTTGCTTTTGTATTCAATGCCCCTATTTACAAAGCCAAATATCCCAAACACTTTCTTAACTGCCTTATCAACTTGCCCTGCCACCTTCATAGATTTGTGAATATGAACTCCCAGGTCCCTCTGCTCTTGCACCCCCCTCAAAATAGTATCATTTAGATTATACTGCCTCTCCATGTTGTTCCTCCCAAAGTACATCACTTCACATTTATCCGCCTTAAATTGCATCTGCCATGTATCTGGCCATTTCACCAGTCTGTCTATGCTCTCCTGAAGTCTGCCACTATCCTTCTCACTATTTACTACATGGCCAAGTTTTGTATCATCCACAAACTTAAAAATTGTACTCAAGTCCAGGTCATTTAGATATAAAAAAAACAATGGTCCTAATACCGATCCCCTGGGGGACCCCACAGCATACTTCTCTCCAGTCAGAAAAATATCCGTTCATCACTACTCTCTGCCTCCTATCCCTTAGCTAATTACATACCCAAGTTACCACAGTCCCTTTAATCCCATGTGCTTCTATTTTCCGAATAAGTCTGCTATGTGGTACTTTATCAAATGCCTTTTGAAAGTCCACATACACAACATTTACTGCACTACCTTCATCAACCCACCCTGATACTTCATCAAAGAACTCAATCAGGTTAGTCAGACATGATTTGCCTTTAACAAGTCCGTGCAGGCTGTCCCTTAACCTATGCTTCTCCAAGTGAGAATTAATTTTGTCCTTGCCAATGATCTCTAGTAGTTTTCCCACCACTGATGTTAGACTGATTGGCCTGTAGTTACCAGGTTTATCCCTCGCCCCTTTTTTAAATAGGGGTGTAAAATTTGCAATCCTCCAGTCCTCTGGCACCAATCCTAAATCTAAGGAGGATTGAAAGATTGTGGTCAGAGCTTCTGTTATCTCCATACTTGCTTCGCTCAGCAACCTAGGATGCATCCCATCTGGGCTGGGTGACTTGTTAACTTTGAGTGATGCCAACCTATTTAGCACCTTCTTTCCATCTATTTTTATCCAATATCTCTACTCCCCCCTCCTCTACTGCGACATTGACTTCATCCTCTTCTTTTGTGAAGACAGATGCAAAGTACTCATTCAGTACCTCAGTCATGCCCTCTACCTCCACAAGAAGATTTCCTTTTTTGCCCCTGATCAGCCCCGTCATTCCTTTAACTATCCTTTTACTTTTTATATGTTTATAAAAGATTTTTGGGTTTCCTTTTATATTACCCGCTAATCTTTTCTCATTTTCTCTCTTTGCCCTTCTTAAATGTAGGGGGCATGATTAAGAAATTTGTGGATGACACAAAGATAGGCCTTGTGGTTGATAGTGAGGAGGAAAGCTGTAGACTGCAGGAAGATATCAATGGACTGGTCAGATGGGCAGAAAAGTGGCAAATGGTGTTCAATCTGGAGAAGGGTGAGGTAATGCATTTGGGGAGAGCAAACAAGGCAAGGGAATACACAATAAATGGGAGGATACTCAGAGGTGTAGAGGAAGTGAGGGACCTTGGAGTTCATGTCCACAGATTCCTGAAGGTAGCAGGACAGGTAGATAAGGTTGTTAAGAAGGCAAAGAGAATGCTTTCCTTTATTAGCTGAGGCATAGAATATAAAAGCAGGGATGTTATGCTGGAACTGTATAAAACATTAGTTAGGCCATAGCTTGAGTACTGCACACAGTTCTGGTCACCACATTACAGGAAGGATATAACTGCACTAGAGAGGGTGCAGAGGAGATTTACGAGGATGTTGCCAGGACTGGAGAATTTTAGCTATGATGACGATTGGATAGGTTGGGGCTGTTTTCCTTGGAACAGAGGAGGCTGAGGGGTGATTTGATTGAGGTGTACAAAATTAAGAGGGGCCTAGATAGAGTGGATAGGAAGGACTTATTTCCCTTAGCGGAGGGGTCAATAACCAAGGGGCATAGATTTAAAGTGATTGGTAGAAGGATTAGAGCGGAAATTAGGAAAATGTTTTTCACCCAGAGGATGGTGGGGGTCTGGAAGTCACTTCCTGAAAGGGTGGTAGAGGCAGAAACCCTCAACTCATTTAAAAAAAAAACCTTGATGTGCACCTGAAGAGCCGTGACCTGTAGGGCTACGGACCAAATGTGGGAAAGTGGGATTAGGCTGGGTGGCTCGTTTCTCAGCTGGCGCAGACACAATGGGCTGAATGGCCTCCTTCTGTTCTGTAAATTTTCTATGATTCTACGATTCTATATCTTTTTTCAATTTCCCCCTGCACTCTCTGTATTCTGTCTGGTTTGCTATTGTATTCTGTACCTGACATTTGTCATAAACCTCCTTTTTCTGTTTTATTTTAACTTCTATTTCCTTTGTCATCCAGGGAGCTCTAGCTTTGGATGCCCTATCTTTCCTCCTTCTGGGAATATGCTTGGTTTGTACCCGAACTATCTCCACCTTGAAGGCCTGCCATTGCTCATTTACTGTTTTCTTGGGCAGTCTTTGTTTCCTGTCCACCAGTGCTAAATCCCTTCTCAAATCACTTCCAGTTGGGTATTTTCATTGTTGATATTTCTTTGTCCTTTTCCGTAACTACTTTAAACCTAATTATATTATGATCACTATTACCCAGATGTTCTCCCACTGAAGCACACTCCACTTGCCCTACTTCATTCCCCAGATCTAGATCCAGCACTGCTTCCTTCCTCGTTGGGCTAGAAACATATTAAGAAAGTTCTCCTGTACACATTTTAAGAATTCTTCACCCCACTTTTTCTTTACACTGGTTTTTTCCCCAGTCTATATTAGGGTAATTGAAGTCGCTTATTATTACTGCTCTATTATTTTTACATTTCTCTGAAATGTTACTCCTACTTTTTAAAAAAGGTAGTAAAAGTGACCCAGGAAACTACAGACTATGTCTAGCAATTCCAACGAGAGGTCATCAACCTGAAACATTAACTCTGTTTCTTTCTCAACAGATGCTGCCTGACTTGCTGAATATTTCCAGCATTTTCTGTTTTTATTTCAGATTTCCAGCATCTGCAGCATTTTGCTTGAGTTTGATGTCCATTGTGGGTAAAATTGTGGAAATCCTTATTAAAGATAAGATCATGGAGCATCTGGATAAAAATAAAATCATAAAAGATAGCCAATATGGGTTCATGAAGGGGAGGTTTTGTCAATCTAATTTATTGTTTTTCTTTGAGGGTGTGACAAAGGATTGAGGATTGAGCTGATAAAGTAGGGTTATCCTGCCACTTTATAAATGATTGGTGCGACCAATGTGTACAGTTCTGGTCACCAAAGTACAAAAAGGATATTGCAGCTATTATAAGGATACAGAAGAGAGCAACCAAAATGATTGAAGGGATGGAGGGATATGATTATGAGAAGCGATCATGTAAATTGGGCATGTTCTACTGCAAAAAAGATTAACAGGTGATATGATTGCTCCTTTTAGGATTCTAAAGAGACTAGATAATATAGACCATGATTTGCTGTTTCACCTTGTCTAGAATAGAACCAGAGGACACGATTTGCACTTGAAGGGGGGTAAATTCAAAACTAATTTGCGAAAACATTATTTCAGTGAGCAAATGGTCAATCTATGGAACAGATTCCTCAGGGAGATGGTGAAAGCAGATAGTATCGATTCATTCAAATGCAAATTAGATAGATTTGTTTCAGAAAATATTTTGGAATATATGAGTAATTTAAGACATGGTGCATGTAGCATGCTTGGGAGGGACAAGTGACTTTGGACCTATGGTTCAAAAAACTCTCCACCACTGGGAGTTTCCTCGCCTCATGTCTGGGTCTGTTGTAAACTAATTGATAGAGATTGATTGCCATGATTAGTCAACAACTCCATTATTGTTGTATCATGCAACTACCAGGATGGTAGAAGGTGAACTAGATGAACCACAAGAATTGCTAGATGAAAAAAGACCATGGGCGCTAAATTGGGCCATGTAGCGCCTGTTGTTTTGGCACCACGCAGCCTCCCAAAGTGCCAAGATGGCGTCTTGGATGCGCACGCACGTTTCCAGCATTCCATGCGCCGGACGTCATCTTGGTATAGGAGTTAGCGCAGGCGCAGATAACGAATGCTGGAAGCATGTAGAGAGAAAATGGCTTCAATCAGTGTGCAACGCTGAGTTAAAGTGATAGACACCATTTTGGGACTTGACGCTCAACTCAAAGCACAGTCTTAACCCCAACCATCTGAACATGTCTTAGAGTGCCTGGAGGGCCCCCACCAGCGCTATTTAAAGGGACCATGCAGGATTTACAGGTTAGTGGCTGGATTATTGATTCTGGCTGCCTAGTCAATTGTAACTGTTTTTGGAGGTCTCCTATACTTGAATACTAGGACTGGGGGACATAGACTAACATTTAGAGCCAGGACATGCAGGAGTGAAGTTAAGAAACGCTTCTACATGCAAAGGGTGGGAGAAGTTTTGAACCCTCTTCCCCAAACAACAGTTGATATTAGCTCACTTGTGAATTCTAAATCTGAAATTGATAATTTCTGTGAGCCAAGGGTATTAAGGGATATGGGGCTAAGGTGGGTATATGGAGTTAGGTCACAGGTTTACCATGATCTCAATGAATGGCAGAACAGGCTTGAGGGGCTAAATGCCTCTGCCACTTGCTGCCTCCTGCTATGCACCACCTTCTCCTGCAAGAAAGCGGATGTGTGTCTGGGTGATGTGCCTGTCATAGTTGAATAGCTGCCAGTGTGTATGGCCTGTGAGTTGTAGAAGGGCGACTTGCAACAGTAGTAATGTGTAAGGGTGAGAGGAAGCATCTGATTGGAAGAGTTGAGTACTGATGGAAAGTGTTTGTTGGTGTGTGGATGATGGGGGGTGTATTGCATGGAGCAGTGGAGTAGTTGGTGTAGTTGGTAGGAGACGCCACTTGACGGTTGACCTCACTCACCTTGACCACTCTTGTCAGAGCATTGAACTTCTTCCTGCACTGCATCCATGTTCATGATGCTTTGCGCCCGGCATTGGCTCCATCCCCCACTGCCTCTTGGGTATATGTCTGGAGGGCCTCTTGCACCCCCCCCACCCCCCTCCGGCGGATATAGGATGTCCCTCCTTCTGTCCACCTCTTGTACCAAGGACTCTAGTGCATCAGCAAAGAACCTTGGTGCATGCACTCTCGCAGGCCTGGTACAAACTCAGATCGGCAGACTGGTGAGGTCTGGCATGCAGATTGGAGGATGTGGGATTGAGTGGTGCGCAATCTTTACTCAATGTTTTAACATAACTCATCAGTGTGTAAACATAGGGACGGGAGCTGCATGTGTGTTTTACGTGTGCGATGTCTGATCCCCGTGCAGACAGCAGACTGTTATTTTCAGCAAATAACAGGTACCAGTTACCTTTAAGAGATTTCTAACAGACAGCCTGCCTTTAAGAGATTGGAGCACCCCCCGCTGGTGGAAAGTGCAAATTGCATGGAATCCTCGATCAACGCTGATTTCCAACCCAGATTGCAGGTAAGTCCTTAGGCCTGACGAAAGTCTCGTCCTGCCTGCGCAGGGGGCATTGTGCACGGGGTAATAGCAGATTGCACTACCCCCACCCAATAACAGGCCCTATCCTATTTTTCCCATGTTCCTATGAAAGCATTGAAGTGAGAGGAGCTATTTACAGGAAAGGATGTGAAGGAAAAACAGGAAAGTTTTAAAGTTTTTTTTAAGACCCAAAAGCAATTTATCCTTTAAATAAGCCATCGGAGAAATAAGAGTAAAACCAGTATGGATGACTAAGGAAGGCATTAGAAAGAAGAAGAAAGCGTTAAAAATATTAACATGTTGAAGAAAGAAACAGGACAGTGACATCTATAAAAACAGGCTGGCTGAGAAAGGCCAAGAAGTTGATGAGATGCTAAGAAAGGACAGGAAAAAACACAAGCTGTCAACATAAAGGAGAACAAAAAAGCCGTCTTCAAACATGTCAGAAGCAAGCAATGGATGCAGAGAGACTTGCGGCCACAAAGAAATGACATTGGAGATGATGATTGAGAACAGGGAAGTTGCTGAAATACTAAATCACTACTTTGCAACAATGTTTCTAAATTAAATGGGGGGAAAAGTGACTAAAATGAAGTTATAGTTGAACAGTGGGTGTAGACTAGGAACCTATAAGATCACAAGCAAGGTTTGAGAAGGTGCAGAAGTTCAAGGTAGATATGCCCTAGTCTCTGTTAACATTTACTCCATGGTTCTGGCTCGGGATTGT
The DNA here is from genome assembly GCF_035084215.1 of Heptranchias perlo. Lineage (NCBI taxonomy): Eukaryota > Metazoa > Chordata > Chondrichthyes > Hexanchiformes > Hexanchidae > Heptranchias > Heptranchias perlo. Next base: position 131,067,243 of record NC_090325.1, read on the forward strand.
GAGCCCTTTCATTGGTACTTTCCACAGTTCACTGGACTCAGATCTTATTCCAGATGATTGGAGTGTAGCAAATGTGACTCCTACTTTTAAAAAGAGGGTTAAGAATGAACAGTCAAATTACAGACCTGTAAGCCTTACCTCAATCATGGGCAAATTATTTCAAACTATGATGAGCAACAGTATAAATGACAGGGGTTAACTAGAGATAGCAGCATGATTTTAGAAGTAGCAGGTTGTGCTTAGCCAATTTATTGGATTTCTTTTGAGGCGTTTACAGATCTGGTGGATGATGATGGGCTAGTGGGTGTTATCTACCTAGATTTCAAAAGGCATTTGACACTGTACCACATAATAGACTAATTCATAAAATAGACAGAAAAGTATTAGGCTGCCTTGATGTATGGTTGGAAAGTAGACAGCAAAGACTGGTGGTGGTGCATGGGAGGTAGCAGAAGGATATCGGTTGACACTGGAGTTCTGCAGGGCTCGGCGTTGGGGCTGCTATTACCTATAATTTTTATAAATCACTTGGAGGTTAGAACATTGTCCAATGTGTCCACATCAGTCCAAGTTGGGTGCAGTGACCAATGATGCTAAACAGTGTGCGATAATCCAAAGTGATCTGGACAGAGCAGAAAGTGGCAGATGGAATTTGACACACATAACTATAAAGTCATAACATTAAGTAGAAGAATCAAGAATATGAAATACATATTTAATGGTAACATGCTTGAGGCAACAGAACAGGAAAGAGATCTAGAAGTTTTAGTAGATAAGATTGTTAAAACCAGTGTCCTCAGGTGGTCAAGAAATCAAATAAAATGTTGTGATTAATATGGGTGTGACATAATGGTCAAATTTTTAAGTTGTATCTGGCCTTGATGAGCCTGCATTTAGCATTGTGCTCAGCCCCAGTTTTAACTTGGGGGACAATCATGCAGGCGGGGGGCGACGTGAATGGCAAACCGTCCTGACCTCGGCAGCGTGAGACCCACGAGATTTTAAGTCCCAGGCCTCATCAGGTTAACAATGGAACCTGCTGGAAAAGAGCATGATCTTGGTGGGTAAGTCCTGCAGGTAATTTTAACTGCCCACCCAACCGGCTTCCATCAGGCGGGCAGAGTTAAAATCATCCCTTTCAGTTTTGGTTACTGTATCACAGAAAGGATATCGAGTCATTGGAAATAATCCAGAGGGGTCTACGAGGCTGATTGCTCTGAGATGGGTGTGTTATGAGGCAAGATTTTCAACCATGGAACTTTACTCTCTTGTGAAGAGAAGGACGAGGTGGGTGCACTTGATAAAGGTCTTTAAAATTTTCAGGGCTATGGAGAAATTAGATCCAGGAAAGTTCTTCTGTCAGGTGCAGGATTGCAGAATACAGTTTAAAGTTAAGACTATCGTAGGAAAAAGAAACATTTAGGCAACATTTTTTCAGTAGGAAGATAAAAGAAAGGTGTAATAGATGCCAAGTAGGGGTGGTGGAACTGAATATTATGAGGCAAAATACAGCAGATTTAAGTGTAGAGTATTATTCTGCTAAAGGGGCCTGAGAGATGGTCATTGGCAGAGTGTGGCTGATGGTTAAGTCCTGTCGAGTCTGGCAGCGTATCATTGCAATGATGGCTCTCCGAAACCTGAAAAGCAGGAGAAGCATACATGAATATATTCTGGGTAAGCAACTTGCAAAAAGTGCCTTTCTGTAATGAAGTAAACACTTACTTCTTATTTGCAATGACATAAATGCAGGGATTATAGAAAGTGGAAGACTTGGCAAAAAGTGGAGCTACAATTGCCATCGCAGGTGGAATGAGTTTTGGGTTCCCAAAAGACGACCATAAACACACAATTGAGTATGGAGACCAAGCCACAAGGAACATCACAATCATCAGAATAGACATCTGTGAAAAAAGGAAAAAAGTTATATTTATTTCATTTATATTAATTATATATCTTTTGTCCACTGTGAGGTACTATCAAACATAGTTTAGGGGTTGGGGGATTGGGGTGGGAGACCCGGGCCATAAACTTTCTAGATAAGGAGGAGAAAGTGGTCAATGATGGAGGATTGAGGCACACCATGTTTTAACTGTGTAGAATGGGAGGAGAAGCCTTTGGATATGTATTGACTGTGCTGAGACAGCAAAGACCAGCGGGGTGGACTACAGAGGAAAAACAGTGAAGGAGAATGGAGTAGTTTGTATATTATAAACTTCAGAAAGGACAGCATGCCATGTTTGCAGTCACATGAGATGTGGTTGGTGACTTATGGTCAGGGCTTTGTGCTGTGGATGGGTGGAAACCAGACCAGAAGGACTCAAACAAGGCGTAGGGAGAGAGGGACAGAGTTGAGGGTAGGATTTTTCAGAAGGGGATGATGACAGCAGTTTTGAAGGTGGGCAGAACGTTATTGAGCTAAGATAGTAAGGCCACACTTGGAATACTGTGTACAGTTCTGGTCACCCTATTGTAGAAAGGATATTATTAAACTAGAAAGAGAGCAGAAAAGATTTACTAGGATGCTACCAGGACTTGATGGTTTGACTTATAGGGAGAGGTTAGATAGACTGGGACTTTTTTCCCTGGAGAGTAGGAGGTTAAGGGGTGATCTTATAGAAGTCTATAAAATAATGAGGGACATAGATAAGGTAGATAGTCAAAATCTTTTCCCAAAGGTAGGGGAGTCTATAACGAGGGGACATAGATTTAAGGTGAGAGGGGAGAGATACAAAAGGGTCCAGAGGGGCAATTTTTTCACTCAAAGGGTGGTGAGTGTCTGGAACGAGCTGCCAGAGGCAGTAGTAGAGGCGGGTACAATTTTGTCTTTTAAAAAGCATTTGGACAGTTACATGGGTAAGATGGGTATAGAGGGATATGGGACAAGTGCAGGCAATTGGGACTAGCTTAGTGGTATAAACTGGGCGACATGGACATGTTGGGCCGAAGGGCCTGTTTCCATGTTGTAAACTTCTATGATTCTATGATTCTAAGACTTAAATCTGCATTAGATTTCACCACTCTACTTGAATTTTTTCTAAGATATTGTAATTGAATCGTGAAGGAGTAACTTTCTTACCTTAGTCACATCCAGTTGATCTGACCAATCCAAGGTTATATTTTCCAGACCATCATGGTGTGTAAATCTTTTCATTGTCTTTGACACGTTGTAATAGCAGAAGAGCATGATCGACAGTGGCACCACAAAATTAACTGCAATTACTGTCATGGTATAGGAAACAAACAGCCTGGGAACAAAGCCAGATAATGAATCAGACCAATTCTCAATGTTTGGTTGATGTTGTAACTATCCTCTGAATAATTTAGTTGACAGATAGTTATGCCTCATTTTGTAAACCAAATAATGCGAACTCCATACCGACAGATTGCTTTGGATCCACCTCAACCCCCAGATCTAAAATCCAGATTAATTCAGAAATATGAAGAGAAAGCAGAAGCTGGGAATCAACATGAAAAATACCTTAAAAAAAAACATTAGCACTCCTGCCCTCCCATGTGCTCTTACTCTCCCTACTATCTTGCCTATACAATCTGACTGAAGAGCTGTGGAAGAAGATAAAGAACTGGAAAACAGAAAGAAAATGCTGCATATGTGTGTGCATGATTTACCTGCATTGTGGCTAAAATAGCAATAAAAGCTCCACATGAGAGGGAGTGATAGGCAGAGGCAGTGCAGGCCATATTGTTCTAATATAGCCAACAGCTGTTTGCATACTGAACAAGATATAAACAAGCTATATACTCCAGAGCAGTATAAAGGCATTTGATTATTAGTTTTACTCTAAAATTAATTTTACAACTGACAACTAGTTATCAGAGCAGATGCACTGTATGCATAAATGGATCCTGCAGTTGGTAAACACCTTGAGAATTTTCTAATCTTAACTAGTTCTGATGTAAAAGTATCCCACCTCTAGGAAGGAATTCATGCAGTGACCTAACTGGAAGAATTAATAGGCTAGAAATAACTGTTGGTGATATCAGAAGATAAATCTTCAATGCATTCATATGAAATTTCTCTGTCTGCTATTTTAATGGCGATCTTAACCCGTTTTATTGTAAGCAGGTTATCACCTCTGTCAAAATAGTGAACAGGGGAATGTCATACAAATATGTTAAGTATCTGTATGCTAATATCGCTAACAGTAATCTCTAGCTTTCTATATTTGCAAGTTCAGAATATGGTGGCTAGCATATATGTAGTCTTTCCGATCCTAAACATATAAGAGTGAGCTAGCATTAAACGTACAAGAGTGAGCTAGCATTAAACATACAAGAGTGAGCTAGCATACTCTCCTTTCCCCTCTTGAACCTAGATTTGAATCCAGACAGATGATGGAATGAAAGTCTCAACTTTTTGTGGTCTCTAAAAAGGCTTACATGAAATAAGTTTTGGGAATTACATTTAGTTTAAGGGATACAGGTCGATAGCATAAAAATACCCCTAATTTTCCACTGAACTTCCAGTCTCTCAAGTCAAAATGATGACAACTGTGGGAAATGGAACAATCCACAACGATACAGCAGGGATATTGAGTGGCCACTGCTATAAATGGCACGTGGGGATATTGGCTGGGACAGAATCAGGCTTGACTGTGAAGCTCCAATAGTCCTTTAACCCTCACTGTCACGGTTCAGAAATTAAGACTGATGACTTGGGTGAGGTACTGGAGTGTAATCAGCAGAACCATACCGCAGCATGTGTCAGCACCTTTGGTGAAAAGAGAAGAATATGGGAGATAGGGAAAGAAATTATTTTTCACCTAAATGTAGAGAGAATTTAATTAAAAGCATTCCCCCACAGTAATATTTCCCATTAATTTTTATATTTGTGTTGATTTTATTTTCAATGTCTGAAATAGAGGATTTTTTTTAAAATCAAGCTGACAAGTCCCCTGGACCTGATGGCTTGCATCCTAGGGTCTTAAAGGAAGTGGCTACTGAGATAGTGGATGCATTGGTTGTAATCTTCCAGAATTCACTAGGTTCTGGAAAGGTCCCAGTGGATTGGAAAACCGCAAACGTAACACCCCTATTCAAGAAGGGAGTGAGACAGAAAGCAGGTAACTATAGACCAGTTTGCCTAACATCTGTCATTGGGAAAATGCTAGAATCCATTATTAAGGAAGTAGTAGCAGGATATTTGGAGACTCATAATACAATCAAGGAGAGTCAACATGTCTGACAAATTTATTAGAGTTCTTTGAGGAAGTACTGGGCAGGTGTATAGAGGGGAACCAATGGATTCTGTATATTTTGGATTTCTAAAAGGTATTCGATAAGGTGCCACATAAAAGATTACTGCACAAGATAAGAGCTCATGGTTTTGGGGGTAATATACTGGCATGGATAGAGGATTGGCTAACTAACAGAAAACAAAGAGTCGGGATAAAAGGGTCATTTTCAAAATGGCAATCTGTAACTCGTGGTGTGCCGCAGGGATCAACGCTGGGACCTCAACTATTTACAATATATATCAATGACTTGGATGAAGGAACAGAGTGTCTTATGGCCAAATTTGCTGATGATACAAAGAGAGGTGGAAAAGCAAGTTGCGATGAGGACACAAAGTGTCTGCAAAGGGATATTGACAGGTTAAGCAAATGGGCAAAAATTTGGCAGATGGAATATAATGTGGGAAAATGTGAAGTCGTCCACTTTGGGAGGAAAAATAAAAAAGCAAAATATTATTTGAATGGAGAAATACTACAAAATGCTGCGGTACAGAGGGATCTGGGTGTCCTCATACATGAAACACAAAAATGTCAACATACAGGTGCAGCAGGTAATCCGGAAGGCAAACGGAATACTGGCCTTTATTTCTAGGGGGATGGAGAATAAAAGCAGGGCAGTCATGCTACAACTGTAAAGGGTGCTGGTGAGACCACACCTGGAGTATTGCGTACAGTTCTGGTGCCCTTATTCAAGGAAGGACATACTTGCATTGGAGGCAGTTCAGAGAAGGTTCACTAGGTTGATTCCGGGTATGGAAGGGTTGTCTTATGAGGAAAGATTGAACAGGTTGGGTCTATACTCATTGGAGTTTAGAAGAATGAGAGGAGATCTTATTGAAACATACAAGATTCTGAGGGGACTCGATAGGGTAGATGCTGAGAGGATGTTACCCCTCATGGGGGAATCTAAAACTAGGGGGCATAGTCTTAGAATAAGGGGTCGCCTGTTTAAGACGGAAATGAGGAGGAATTTCTTCTCCCAGAGGGTCGTGAAACTCTGGAATTCTTTACCCCAAACAGCTGTGAAGGTTGAGTCATTGAATACATTCAAGGCTGAGTTGGACAAATTTTTGATCAGCAAGGGAGTCAAAGGAAATGGGGAAAGGGCGGGAAAGTGGAGTTGGGGTAAAAATCAGATCAGCCATGTTCTCATTAAATGGCGGAGCACGCTCGAGGGGCCAAATGGCCTACTCCTATCTCTTATGGTCTTATGGTCTAAGCATTAATATGAAGCTTAATGCTGATTTATAAGATCAATGTTTTAATTAAAACAAATATGAAGAGAAGAAAGCAAAAGAAAACTTACGAGTCATTATTCCTCCAATTAATGGTACATGTAGCTCCTGTTGGATCTGGAGCATAGCTCGCCCAACCCATTACTGGCATCAGAGCCCAGAATAGGCCATTTACCCAGGCAACTATGATCAGAGTTGTGTAGGTGGCACTGGTCATCTTCCTTCCTGTTGAAAACATTTATTGATAAATGGACCACTTTTGATTACGCAGCTACAGGCATCTCAACAGATTTACAAAACAAGACATGTTGCAAGATGACATAAACTGAATGTTATCTGAATCCCAAGATTGTGTTGCAGCATGCAAATCACTTGAATTCAATCATTATTTTATACAATACAATTTTGGTAAAATATTTTCTCAGTGCTAGGTGCAGCAAAATTGTCAACTTGTTTATAAAAAACAGGTTTGTGATTTTACTACACCTAGTGTAAAGGAAATCTTTATCCATAGTGATTTGGTTATCTTTATACTCAGGAAAGGCAAGGGACCTATGATGTCTGCTTCTATATTACACAATTGTTTATCGGAAGACAGTGGAAGTGGCTGTTAGATCAGATGGCAGGACGAAGTTACAGAAATGTAACTCGGGTATGTCATATGGTGGATACAAGAAACTGTTGCTGTGATACTGGGGGACTGCATACCCATTGCAGATTACATGAACACAGTACGCACAACTAAGAAACTGCACTAAGGAAAAGTATTGGAGAGGTTACTTCTTTCATGATTTGTTTTATTTTGTTGTGTTGTACAATATGACTGTTTTCCCATAGTTATGTTCTTACTATTTTGACAGATAAAATTAATTGAAATCCACACAAATTAAAAGAAAGGTGATGTTCTATAACAGTCCATTTGTGCTCAACTGCATTGTGCTTGGGAAATGGCAGCATATAGTTTTGTGTCTAGGATTTCCCCATATGTTGAGTTACTCATATCAGCTGTGCCTTTGGGGGAAGACACCAAAAGGAAAGCAGGCACATCCCCCACAGGAAGGGAAAGAAAAATGACAATACAGTTCAATTTGGGCCACTCTCACAAATCCCAGAAGCTGCACTGACAGAGGCCTGGGAGCAGGTCTCTTACCCACACTCTAGTGCAAGGAATGATGTTTGACCCATAGGGACCTAAACAGAGAGAGAAAATAACATATTGGTACAAATGGGGAGCGAAGCAAATAAAATTACAAGATTCCATCTATGGTCTGTATTATACCTCTATGCTCAACTGTTAGCACTGGACCATTCTTATTTTGATATATATTGGCTCTGTTCGTATTTCTGTTTCAATAGCGGTTTTTGGAAAGGATAAGATAAAGAATGAAAATGTTACAGAATTGACAGCAATATAAATATCTTGACTATTCCATAACTAAGCTATGACTATAGCGTTACCTATTTCAGGCTTGCTAATCATCAGGTAGCGGTCAATAGCAACTACAGTAAGTAACCCAATACTCGCCATCCCGAAAAAGATATTTAGAGCTGCATAAGCCTGAAAGAAAGCAGACATGGTTAAAACAGACTAAGGAAATGCATGCAAGCTAACGGAAACATTTGTTTGGGGATTGTTGGTGGTGACGTCCTTCAGATGATATGCTAAAATGACTTCCATCTGGCTATTCTGCTAGTTCAGGTGGAAGTTATTATGCCACTCTTCAAAAAGTATGGAGATCTTTTTTTTATTCGTTCATGGGATGTGGGCGTTGCTGGCCAGGCCAGCATTTATTGCCCATCCCTAATTGCCCTTGAGAAGGTGGTGGTGAGCCGCCGCCTTGAACCGCTGCAGTCCGTGTGGTGAAGGTTCTCCCACAGTGCTGTTAGGTAGGGAGTTCCAGGATTTTGTCCCAGCGACGATGAAGGAACAACGATATATTTCGTGCAGGTGGTCTTGTTCCCATGTGCCTGCTGCCCTTGTCCTTCTAGGTGGTAGAGGTCACGGGTTTGGGAGGTGCTATCGAAGAAGCCTTGGCAAGTTGCTGCAGTGCACCCTGTGGATGGTACACTGCAGCCACAGTGCACCAATGGTGAAGGGAGTGAATGGGGTGCCAATCTAGCGGGCTGCTTTGTCCTGAACGGTATCGAGCTTCTTAAGTGTTGTTGGAGCTGCACTCATCCAGGCCAGTGGAGAGTATTCCATCACTCCTGACTTGTGCCTTGTAGATGGTGGAAAGGTTTTGGGGAGTCAGGAGGTGAGTCACTCGTCGCAGAATACCCAGCCTCTGACCTGCTCTTGTAGCCACAGTATTTATGTGACTGGTCCAGTTACGTTTCTGGTCAATGGTGACTCCCAGGATGATGATGGTGGGGGATTCAGCGATGGTAATGCCGTTGAATGTCAAGGGGAGGTGGTTAGACTCTCTCTTGTTGGAGATGGTCATTGCCTGGCACGAATGTTACTTGCCACTTATCAGCCCAACCTCCCAAAGTTCTTCAAGTAATCCATTGTATGTGAAATGCTTTGGTATGTCTCTGAGAGATATGATCTCAATGCAAGTCTTTCTACAATTCAATTTTGTTCATTTCAACATTCCCCTATGCTATTTATTAAAAACCATTATAGTATTTCTGTGAAGAACATCAGTGGAAATAAAACTATGTTTTCAGTAAAGATACAATATATGATGAAATATATCTTCTTTCATTTTAGTACCACAAGCAAAGGTAAAATAAATTACAGCAGTCAACTTTTAAAAAAAAATTCATGCCGCTGTTGTTTGTTATTTGTACCCGAACATTCAACTTTGGCGGGAGCGTAAAACGGGCGCTAACGGGTTGGCCACCTGTTCAAATCAATGGAAACAAAAATTAAGCGATGGGCACAATGGGCAGCTGATCCAATATCGCCAATTTTATGCCCCGCAGAAGCTGAAAGTTCCACCCTTTGTGGCCAAACCAGTGCTTTATAAAGGTTCGACATAACGTCCTTGCTTTTGTACTCTATGCCTCTATTTATAAAGCCCAGGATCACAAATGCTTTTTTAACTGCTTTCTCAACCTGTCCTGCCACCTTCAACGATATGTGCACATATACCCACAGGTCTCTCTGTTCCTGCACCCACTTTAGAATTGTACCATTTAGTTTATATTGCCTCTCCTCGTTCTTCCTACCAAAATGTATCACTTCGCACTTCTCTGCATTAAATTTCATCTGCCATGTGTCCACCCATTCTACCAGCCTGTCTATATCCTCTTGAAGTCTATTACTATCCTCCTCACTGTTTAAAATACTTCCAAGTTTTGTGTCATCTGCAAATTTTGAAATTGTGCCCTTTACACCCAAGTCCAAGTCATTTATATATATATATAAAAAAGCTGTGGTCCTCGTACTGACCCCTGGGGAACACCACTGTATACCTTCCTCCAGCCCGCAAAACAACTGGTCACCACTACTTTGTTTCCTGTCACTTAGCCAATTTCGTATCTATGCTGCTATTGCCCCTTTTATTCCATGGGCATCAATAACATACCTATTATGTGTCACTTTATCAATCGCCTTTTGAAAGTCCATATACACATCAACCACATTGTCCTCATCAAAAAGCTCAATCACCTTAGTTAAACATGATTTGCCTTCATACAAATCCGTGATGGCTTTCCTTTATTAATCCACACTTGTCCAAGTGATTATTAATTTTGTCGCAGATTATTGTTTCTAAAAGCTTCCCCATCACCAAGGCTAAACTGACTGGCCTGTAGTTGCCGGGTTTATTCTTACACCCTTTTTTGAACAATATCTCAGCTACCTCTCTTTTTACTGTGACTTTGGCATCATCATCTTCCTTGGTAAAGACAGACGCAAAGTACTCATTTAGTACCTCAGCCGTGCCCTCTGCCTCCACGCGTCGATCTCCTTTTTGGTCCCTAATCGGCCCCAGCCCTCCTCTTCCTATCCGTTTAATATTTATATGCCTATAGAAGACTTTTGGATTCCCTTTTATGTTAGCCACCAGTCAATTCTCATATTCTCTCTTTGCCCTTCTTATTTCCTTTTTCACTTCCCCTCTGAACTTTCTATATTCAGCCTGGTTCTCACTTGTACTATCAACCTGACATCTGTCATATGCCCCCTTTTTCTGCTTCAACTTGCTTTCTATCTCTTTCATCATCCAGGGAGCTCTGACTTTGGTTGCCCTATCTTTCCCCTCATGGGAATATACCTAGACTGTATCCAAACCATCTCCTCTTTAAAAGCCGCCCATTGTTCGATTACAATTTTGCCTGCCAATCTTTGATTCCAATTTACCCGGGCCTGATCCGTTCTCAACCCACTGAAATTGGCCCTCCTCCAATTAAGTATTTTTACTCTAGATTGCTCCTTGTCCTTTTCCATAACCAATCTAAACCTTATGATACTATGATTACTGTTCCCTAAATGTTCCCCCACTGACATGTGCTCCACTTGATCCACCTCATTCCCCAGAACCAGATCCAGCAATGCCTCCTCCTTCTTTGTTGGGCCAGAAACGTACTGATCAAGAAAGTTCTCCTGAATACACTACAGAAATTCTTCCCCTTCTTTGCCCTTTACACTATTACTATCCCAGTCTATATTAGGATAGTTGAAGTCCCCCATTACCACTACTCTATAGTTCTTGCACCTCTCTAATTTCCCTGATAATTTGCTCCTTTATATCCTTCCCACTAGTTGGTGGTCCGTAGAATACACCCAATAGTATAATGGCACCTCTATCATTTCTTAACTCTAACCAAATAGATTCTGTCTTTGACCCCTCAAGGACATCCTCTCTCTCCAGCACTGCAATATTCTCCTTAATCAATACTGCCACTCCCCCCTTTTTTTCCTTCTCTATCTTTCCTGAACACCTTGTATCCAAGAATATTTAGTACCCAATCCTGCCCTTTTTTGAGCCAGGACTCCGTTATCACCACAACATCATATTCCCATGTGGCTATTTGCATCTGCAGTTCACCAACCTTATTTACCACGCTTCATGCGTTTATACACATGCACTCTAAACCTATCTTTGACCTTCTTGTATTCTCTCTTAGTTTGATCCCACCTAATACTGTACTATTTCTTACTCGAGTGCTATCTGTCTCTCCCAATCCTTTGTGCACCTTGTTTCTCTTTTCCAATGCTACATCCTGGTGGCCATCACCTTGCCAAATTAGTTTAAACTCTCTCCCACAGCACTAGTGAACCTCCCCACAAGTACATTGGTCCCAGCTCTGTTGAGGTGCAACCCGTCCATCATGAACAGGTCCTTCCTGCTCCAGAACTGGTCCCAAGAATCTGAAGCCCTCCCTCTTTCACCATGTCTCTATGTGGAGATGCCGGTGATGGACTGGGGTTGACAATTGTAAACAATTTTACAACACCAAGTTATAGTCCAACAATTTTATTTTAAAATTCACAAGCTTTCGGAGGCTTCCTCCTTCCTCAGGTGAATGTCAAGAAATCCTCGAACCTCTCGCATTTATAAATCACAGAACAATACCTGGTGATTACAGATAGTCTTTTCAACTGCCCGTTGCCAAGGCAACCAAAGTGTTCAGACAGATAGATGTGACCTACAGGGCCACCGAATATACAAACGGCCAGAACAAAAAAAAAGAGGCAGAAACATAGAAACATCCGGAAGGAAAAGACAGCAATTGACCCGTTATATTAAAAACAGATAACTTTTGTTCGCTGGTGGGGTTACGTGTAGCGTGACATGAACCCAAGATCCCGGTTGAGGCCGTCCTCATGGGTGCGGAACTTGGCTATCAATTTCTGCTCGACGATTTTGCGTTGTCGTGTGTCTCGAAGGCCGCCTTGGAATACGCTAACCCGAAGGTCGGTGGCTGAATGTCCTTGACTGCTGAAGTGTTCCCCGACTGGGAGGGAACCCTCCTGTCTGGCGATTGTTGCGCGGTGTCCGTTCATCCGTTGTCGCAGCGTCTGCATGGTCTCGCCAAAGTACCATGCTTTGGGGCATCCTTTCCTGCAACGTATGAGGTAGACAACGTTGGCCGAGTCACAGGAGTATGAACCATGCACCTGGTGGGTGGTGTCCTCTCGTGTGATGGTGGTATTTGTGTCGATGATCTGGCATGTCTTGCAGAGGTTATCGTGGCAGGGTTGTGTGGTGTCGTGGACGCTGTTCTCCTGAAAGCTAGGTAATTTGCTGCGAACGATGGTCTGTTTGAGGTTGGGCGGCTGTTTAAAGGCGTTGTCTACCTCATACGTTGCAGGAAAGGATGCCCCAAAGCATAGTACATTGGCGAGACCATGCAGACGCTGCGACAACGGATGAACGGACACCGCGCAACAATCGCCAGACAGGAGGGTTCCCTCCCAGTCGGGGAACACTTCAGCAGTCAAGGACATTCAGCCACCGACCTTCGGGTAAGCGTACTCCAAGGCGGCCTTCGAGACACACGACAACGCAAAATCGTCGAGCAGAAATTGATAGCCAAGTTCCGCACCCATGAGGACGGCCTCAACCGGGATCTTGGGTTCATGTCACGCTACACGTAACCCCACCAGCGAACAAAAGTTATCTGTTTTTAATATAACGGGTCAATTGCTGTCTTTTCCTTCCGGATGTTTCTATGTTTCTGCCTCTTTTTTTTTTGTTCTGGCCGTTTGTATATTCGGTGGCCCTGTAGGTAACACCTATCTGTCTGAACACTTTGGTTGCCTTGGCAACGGGCAGTTGAAAAGACTATCTGTAATCACCAGGTATTGTTCTGTGATTTATAAATGCGAGAGGTTCGAGGATTTCTTGACATTCACCTAAGGAAGGAGGAAGCCTCCGAAAGCTTGTGAATTTTAAAATAAAATTGTTGGACTATAACTTGGTGTTGTAAAATTGTTTACCATGTCTCTAGCCACGCATTAACTGGCCTTATCTTCCTATTTCTGTACACACTAGCACGTGGCACTGGGAGTAATCCTGAGATTACTACCTTTGAGGTCCTGCTTTTTAACTTTTTTTCTAATAATCATCTGTGCAGAACTTAATCAAAAGTCTTTTTGGAAATTCAAGTAGACAGTATAAACTGTGGTAGTTACTCCCTTAAAAAAAAACTTAGTCAAGTTAGTGAGGCATGACTTGGTACCACTAAACTCATGTTGCTTATCCCAAATAATTGTGGTATTCTCTTGTGTGTTTATTGAAAGCTACTCAATGTAAATAGGATATTTATTAGCAGTACCCTGAGGAAGTATAAAGGCCCTATAACACACAATGATATGGATGGAATGAGTGAGGGAGTCTGGAATTCACTGTTAATCAACATAACTCAAACAAAATCACTTATTTTGTTTATTTCTTACTTTATATCATTTTCACAAGAATACAAAGTGTATATTGAAGAGATGTATGAAAATTATTATTCTCGGTCCCACCCCCCACCATGAGGTAAGCAAAAGCATACTTTTTATACTCTTGTAAGAAAAAAAATTATACATGTCCTTCAGTTGTAGATTGAAGTCGATGTACTTTTGTTACAATTAATTGGATTACGTTATTTTGGATTAGGTGACTTCAGGTGATAGTATTTAATTATTTTTTCTGGTTCACTACAGTAAAAGAATTATCACAGCGAATTGAAAGGGGGGGGGGGGGGAGGGGGAGGGGAGGGAGAGAAGATGGAGGAGAGAGATGGGGAGAAAAGGAGGTACAAGTTGCCGAAACAATTCTACAGTGAGGAAACTGTAATAATGAAGAGAAATTAACAAATTTTACAAATACTACAGAAATGTTTTTTCTCCCTTATATTAACAATGGATTTCTGTCAGCAAACTAACCTGACAGCCCGAATGGCCAAACTTCCAGCTACCATGCAGGTCTGAAGCGGCCGACATTGGGTAGCCAATGGCACTCACCCCAATGTCAGTGAAAGCTAGGTTCACGATAATTGCGTTGGTTGCTGTGCGGAACTCCTTGAACTTAACAAACATAATTAACACTATTATGTTGCTGAGTAGACTTAATATTCCTGCAATGAAACACAATGACAAGTTGCTCATTAATGTTTCCACTGTAGGTCAAAATAAACGTCACATTTAAGATTTGCACAACTGCAGCTTGTTACAGGAGCTTTTTAACAATGACACCAAGCCTTCACATATTGTAAATGGGGAAAAGGAAACAACAAAGTTGATTTTCTGACACAATCTTCAACTTATTGCCATTATCATGAGTTAGTGAAGTATATTTCATAAATGTGTGCAGTATTTCTTGTTCCACAGCACAATTCATTTCTATGTACAAAACTTTGTTTGACTAATTAAATTTCATTATTGACCCAAAGTAAAAATTTTAATTGAATACTCTTTTTGCATCTTAAGCAGCAACATATTTCAATCCTTTTAACCAGCATTTTGTGCACTGTTCATATCTGTTTATTACTACTTTTAAACAAGAATAATTAAGTACCTGCAGTTATCAAATAAGCCGCAACAATGTTATGCTCTGACTGAGAGAAGACAGATTTGGGATCCATTTCAGTGGAGTCTGTGGAGGAATTGAAGGTAGTATTCCTGGAGAGGTTTTCCAAAGCATCCTCCATCACGGTGGTTAGAAAACTCTTATGATTCCAATACAACATGAGATTCTGTTTTTATCTATTCAATGGTAAAATTGGAGACAAAGGCCCATCACCAAACCACAAATGCTCTCAGTCACTGTAGCTGCCTAACGGTTAATTGGATGAACCAGCGAAAGGGATTTAAAATCTGGAACTCAAACCCCTTGTTACTTGAACAATGAGCACCAAAGATCTGGTACTTTACTGTGCAGAGAATTACTTGAATGGGATTTAAGTCATGTGCTGCTTTTCGCTGCTTACAATAAATAAATTGTACTTCCAGCACCCATCCTGAGTAGGAGGTTGTTTCAGGTATCTTCACACTGAACCGACAAAGGCTCACTCAAGTGTTGTATAAAGAATTGAAAAATAGGAGTTACAGCAAAGTATCCAGGACTCTGAAAATTCTTTCCAATCACATCATCATAGTAATCCTTCCACACTATGTCCATATCTATCTTCGAGGTGATGCTAGCTCGACCTGCAAGTTGAATCTACCTCTCCCCTTGAACAAAATTACTATTAAGTACATTACGGAGCTGTGCGTGGAAGATAATTGTGTGAAAGTCACTACCAACTAGAAAAGAATATCTGACCCTGCTAGATTCAAGCTGTACTAAGTTTCCCCATATTTCCATCCTGCTTTCATTCTCCCATTCCAGCCACCAAGATCACTAGCCTGTCTCCCATTCCAGCCACCAAGATCACTAGCCTGTCTGCTCTTCTCCACCATGCTCCAATTTCTTCATGTGCACAATGTCCCTTTCATGTCTCCAAACTCATTCCACACCTTAAAAGTCCCTTTCCATTTGATCCATTCTTTTAAAGATTGGTGATCTCCCTCTGCTTTGGTTTTCCTGCCTCTGATCATCAGTTTGCTCTACAGCACGATTCTCCCTCCACAACCTCTTTCTCTATAGGATGAAATCACATTGTGATTCTAGTAACATATTTTATTTTAAACAGATTAATGCTTTTGTGTAGTGGAGAGAGAATTCCACATGTCGCGTACAGGAGTTCATCCTAATATCTGAGCTTCTCCGTTGTCCTGCCCACTTCTTGCCTCCTGAATTCCCCCTTCAACCATTGCTACATCTGACAGCGAAAGTTGGGAATGTAGCATGATGTTGGAGCTTCATAAGCATGAGCAGTCTTTAGCATACAAACCCTATAGTCACTAGATTGATTCCTGGGATGACAGGGTTGTCCATTGAGGAAAAATTGAGGAGAATGGGCCTATATTCTCTGGCGTTTAGAAGAATGAGAGGTGATCTCTTTGAAATATATAAGATTCTGAGAGGGCTTGACAGGGTAGGTGTAGGGAGGATATTTCCCCTGCTGGAGTCTAGAACTAGGGGGCATGGTCTCAGGATAAGGGGTCAAACATTTAGGACAGAGATGAGGAGGAATTTCTTCACTCAGAGTTGTAAATATTTGCAATTCTCTACCCCAGAGAGCAATGGATGGTAAGTCATTGAGTATATTCAAGACTGAGATCGATAAGATTTTTGGACTCTAAGGGAATCAAGGGATGTGGGGATCGGGCGGGAAAGTGCAGTTGAGGTCAAAGATCATCCATGATCTGATTGAATGGTGGAGCAGGCTCAAGGGGCCCTATGGCCTACTTCTGGCTCTTATTTCTTATGTTCTTAACCCACTCCCTGCATTGATTTAACAGCACATGGCAATGATGGAAGGAAATGTAGGTGTGAGCAACAGGAAGGGAGTCTTAGATATGAAGTAGCATCTCGAGAGGCAACTTAACCAGAAAATAATTGCTCTGCGGCTAAAATTGTGAAAAATTGTTTAGTAATCTGATGAATTTTGGGTGCAAATTATCCTAGAAAGATGACAAAATCTAATTTTGGCAGAATTTACTACTCCTCCCCTTCTCCAATCTTTCCAGTGACAGTCAAAGGATAATAGTACTGTATTTTCCATTTCAAAAGTGCATCTCAATAAATGCTTTTCATACGTATAAGTGTTTAAATTATTTGTAACCATTAGAGACTGTCAAAAGTTAGATCCCATTACCAAACTTATTCTGATAAAATTTTTCAATTTTCATGCAGTTTCAGGCTGGAGACAGAAATAATTCAAACTTAAAACAGTGCTGCATGATTGGTTCAGCCGGCACATGACTAACAGTTCACTTTGAAGTCTGAATGGTGAGATATTCAAAATCCAGGAAATCATGTTAGCAATTTTCTGGGGCATAAAAATATTCTGTTCTGTTCAAATAAATCAGTTTCAAAAGAAGTGATTAGTTTAAAACTCTTGAAAGTGGGAGGGGTGGGTGAGGAATTGGCATGAATCTCCAAAAAACATTATAATTAGGCTCCCACAGTAGTTAAGAAAAAAAACTTTAAAAATTTTTTACAAAGGATGAGCTTAGCCCTTATGTATTGGAATCATTTTATTATTTTGTCCCCTCATGGAGTTAGATTGAAGGATGTCTACTGTCAATATGTAATGATATGACTGTTACTTATATGTTCATTAGTCTTCTATTTAATAAATTCACGTAATATATTTTAACTTAAAATGAGGTCTGATAATGACACTCTACTGCTTTTGAAGACTGGAATGAGATCTTAAGGAGACAAGTCTAATAACCAAAAGCAGTTACTAGACTGGGTTTTCTCCCAAGCATGTTACCAAAAGCTTACCTAGATTTTAAGGCAAGGCTATAGAGAAGTAATGGGGAGTTGGGACTCAGCCAGGAGAGTGATGTTATAAGAGTCAAAATAATCTAGGATAAGGTTAGAAAAGGCCTAGAAACACAACAGCAACCATATTAAAAGGTATACTCATTGCTAGTCCTAATTGTAATAGGGGATCCATTAGCTGCCAGCATTTTAAAATGTGGTTAACAATTTCGAGCATAGGTTTTCAAAGGTCTGCTAGTCAGATTTCTGCCTAAATTCGACATACCAGACCTAAAGAAGCCATCAAACACCTGAAAAATTCCCCGACCAGAGATAAGTGCTGCCAACTGTAAAAAGCATTCTTTCCCACTTTCATGGTGTGATGCAAACACAGGGTCTAGACAAATCTATTTTTTTTCTGCATTTGCTGACGTACCAGCATGTAGTTTCTGTTACTGTATACTAATTAACATTTTCTGTACTGTTTTCATTTGTGTAGCTGACACTGTTTTTTGAAAGTCAAGGACCCTAGGAGTGTCAATATTTTACAGGGGAATCTCCCCATTCCCCCAGATTGAAGAGTTTGAAAACCACCACTTTAGGTCGGAGTACAAACGGAATAGTCACAATAATTACCTCCTTGCTTGGGATACTTGCACAGGGTTTCAGTCAGCTGGTTTTCAACTAAAAATTACATGCTCACAAGTTTAGGTAAAAACATTTATTTTAAAACAAATATCGTATTGAATCATCTTAAACTGTGCTATTTTGTAGACCAAGTACTTTTATAATCAGTAGAACATTGTACAATTTCTTTAGTTCAATACAAACTACTTTTGTGTTCAGAACATTTATACCACACATACAAATGTGATTTATTACTATGTAAATAATACAAAAAAAATACTATCCTACATGCAATAAACCACAAGTTTAAAAAAAAACTTCAATTTAATGCAGTTCATATCTGGGAAAATAATCTCCATCTTCTGAACTTGCAGAAGCACTAAAAACAGTAAATTTGTAGGTTGCTGCCCAATCTTCAAATATGTGCAAGTTCACCTTCCTCCTCCACCTTTTAAGAAAGAAAAGGATATAAATCACAAGCTCAGTAACAGAGCAACATAAGACAAGCTATGAGCAATGGAACACTTTGCACATCCACAACAGTGACCCCCACTGGAAAATGAACATGTATATGTTCCTTCCTATGTTTGGGCTTGGCTGACAACCTGCTGAAATTCAGTTCAGCATGGCTACTTGGTCCAGAGGATCCCACGGAACTGTACACAAGCAAAAATAATCTTTAAGAGGAGAGGGGGAAATGAACAAAAATAAAGAGCTACACTACATTATGATGTGTAAAGATGCTGGCACTTGAGCGTCTCTGAAGCGGCCAACTTGATAAATAAAGGATTTTCAGAAGGCATTCAATAAAGGTGTCTAAGAAGCTCGTTCGAAATATCCAGGTAAACGAGAGAAGCAGCATGGATAGAAAGTCTGACGGACTGGAAAGTGTTAGGATAAATGGTTGTTCGGACAGGAGAAGGCTCGGAAGTGTTGTACCCCAGGGGTCAGCACTGGGTCCATTTTTGTTCTCAGCATATATAGACGATTTGGACTTCAGTATAGGGAACATAATCTCAATTTGCCGACCACACAAAAGTAGGAGATTTGGCAAACAGCAAGGAGGATTATAAAAGATTTACAGATGGACAGGTTAGTGGAATATACAGACAGGTGGCAAATGCGATTTAAAGTGTGAACTAATTTATTATGGGGAGAAAAAAAAACAAGAAATGGGAGCATACACTCAATATAACAATACTGAAGGGTGTGGATGTACAGACAGACCTGGAGGAGGGTTCACGTACATATTTCCTTGAAAATGTAAGTACGGGTAGATTAAACCATTAAAAAGGCCAATAGAATTTGGGGTTTTATAAATGGGAGCATAGAGTACAAGAATAAAGTAATTATGAATTTATACAAAACATTGGTTAACCCACTGTGCACAGTTTTGGATGCCTCATTATCGAAAGGGACAATAGAGTCAAAGACAGCACTCAGCATAGACTCACCAGGATGATGCCAGAAGAGGAAGCCTTAATTATAAAATCATAGAATATTATTATTTTTGTATGATTTGGTCCATAGCCCTGCAGGTCACGTCTCTTCAGGTGCACATCCGGGTATTTCTTAAATGAATTGAGGGTTTCTGCCTCTACCATCCTCTCAGGCAGTGAATTCCAAACCCCACCACCCTCTGGGCGAAAAATTTTTCCTAATTTCCACTCTAATCCTTCTACCAATCACTTTAAATCTATGCCCCCTAGTTATTGAACTCTCTGCTAAGGGAAATGGGTCCTTCCTATCCACTAGGCCTCTCATCATTTTGTACACCTCAATCAAATCACCCCTCAGCCTCCTCTGTTCCAAGGAAAACAACCCCAGCCTACCCAATCTGTCATCATAGCTAATATTCTCCAGTCCTGGCAACATCCTCGTAAATCTCCTCTGCACCCTCTCCAGTGCAATTCCATCCTTCCTGTAATGTGGTGACCAGAACTGTGCGCAGTACTCAAGCTGTGGCCTAGTGTTTTATACAGTTCCAGCATAACATCCCTGCTTTTATATTCTATGCCTCAGCTAACAAAGGAAAGTATTCCATATGCCTTCTTAACCACCTTATCTACCTGTCCTGCTACCTTCAGGGATCTGTGGACATGCACTCCAAGGTCCCTCACTTCCTCTACACCTCTCAGTATCCTCCCATTTATTGTGTATTCCCTTGCCTTGTTTGCTCTCCCCAAATGAGTTACCTCACACTTCTCCGGACTGAACTCCATTTGCCACTTTTCTGCCCATCTGACCAGTCCATTGATATCTTCCTGCAGTCTACAGCTTTCTTCCCACTCTCAACCACACGGCCTATCGTTGTGTCATCCGCAAATTTCTTAATCATGCCCCCTACGTTTACGTCCAAATCGTTAATGTATACCTCAAAAAGCAAAGGACCTAGTACCGAGCCTTGCGGCACCCCACTGGAAACAGCCTTCCAGTTGCAAAAACACCCGGCAACCATTACCCTTTGCTTCCTGCCACTAAGCCAATTTTGGATCCAATTTGCCACATTCCCTTGGATCCCATGGGCCTTTACTTTTTTGTCCAATCTGTCATGTGGGACCTTGTCAAAAGCCTTGCTAAAATCCATGTAGACTACATCAATTGCGCTACCCTCATCCATCCTCCTCGTCACCTCCTCAAAAATTTCAATCAAGTTAGTCAGACATGACCTCCCCTTAACAAATCCGTGCTGACTGTCCTTGATTAGTCCATGCCTTTCTAAGTGACAGTTTATCCTTCAGAATTGATTCCAATAATTTGCCCATTTCCAATAGGCTGACCTATTGCTCGGTCTATCCTTCGCTCCCTTTTTAAAACAACAGTGCAACATTAGCATTCCTCAAATCCTCCGGCATTATGCCTGTATCCAGTGAAGTTTGGAAAATGATTGTTAAAGCCTCCACTATTTCCTCCCTGGTTTCTTTTAACAGCCTGGGATACATTTCATCTGGCCCTGGTGATTTATCCACTTTCAAAGATGCTAATCCCTTTAATACTTCGTCTCTCACTATGTTTATCCCATCCAATGTTTCACACACTTCCTCTTTAATTTCAATCCCTGCATCATCCTTCTCTTTTGTGAAGACAGATGCAAAGTATTCATTAAGAACCATACCCACATCTTCCACCTCCACACAGAGTTTACCTTTTTGGTCTCTAATAGGCCCTATTCTTTCCTTTGTTATCCTCTTGCTCTTAATGTTTTTATAAAACATCTTTGGGTTTTCTTTGATTTTACCTGCTAATATTTTTTCATTAATTATGAAGAGACTCGAGATACTAGGGCTATTTCCATAGGAAGGCTAAGTGAAGAATTGTAGAATTTTCTGAAATTATTCAGGGTTTTGATGAAGTGAATCCTAAAGACTATTTTTTCTGGTTTGGGGGGTCAGTGACGAGGGATTGTCAATTTAAAAATCATCACTGAGTGACGAGCAAGAATTGGAGAAATTTCTTTATGAAGAGGATTGTTGGAATATTGAATGCTTTGCCACAGGGAGTGGTAGAGGTAGAGACCATTGCTTCTTTTACTCTAGTAATGAGCTGGCACCGATGCAATAGGCCAAATGGCCTCCTTATGTGTTGCAAACTTCTATGCTTCTTTACTCAAAAATAGCACAGCTATTTAAAAAATTATAGACTTTTTTTAAAATCCCCCTTTTCAAAATTAGCTTATCCATAATGCTACAACATACATTTATTTATGTATATATATTGAGAGAAGAGAGAAGGCAGGATCATTCACATAAATAATCTAAGTGCTTAAAATTATCAGGATCCCAAGTTCCAGTGTTAATTATACCTGATCCTTCAGCATTCCTTTTGGTTTTAATCAAATATCCAGCACCACAAGAATGAGAAAGGATTCGGCATCAGGGAGTTAAGCCATAGAGCAGTACGGTGACAAAATCTATAAAGGACTTGCAATTTCCAATTGAAGCCTGAAAAAAAGGTGGTATGAGGGCTGGGCAGACTAAACGCTTATAGTGCAGAATAAGTCATGGAAATTTAGAAAAATAAACATTTCTACACCAGAGCTGTAAAAAAAACTAGGCATCGTTTCCAAAATAACAGATGAATAAAGAGGATGGCCACCTAGCATATTTGTACAACTAAAATGAGAAAAATAATTGCACGATAATGAAGTATAATGCATGTCTTTGACATTTGCTGGTGCTTTTCATTTACCTCTAAAGCCACGTCCTCCTCCTCCACCACCTCTGAAGCCACCTCCCCTGCCTCCTCGGAAGCCACCTGGATAAGAACCAAAAATGTACCGATTAGATCTTGTGTGTCAAAAAGCTCATCTATCACCAACAGTTCTTAGATTTGGAAATGTGACATACCTGCGGAACATTCAGCTTGTTCAATTATTAAAATAACTTAAGTGCTTAAATTTTACTATTACAAATAAAAAAATACTAAAATAATCAACGTGTCTTTCCCAAGCAACCCATCACTTCTGAGCACAGCTCAACCTCAACTTTACCTACAAAGCTCCACTTAACCAAACTGCTACAAGCAGGAGCAAGTGTCAGTGTTGGGGCTTTGCAGGATCACATTACAAAATGGTGAACCCCTGGGCAAACTGTGATCACTGCCAAGGGAGATCCACTAAAATATGGATTTATTTATATTAGAAAATTATAAATATTTGTAAAACTCATTCTGTCTCACATTTTCTAGCTTTTTATCCCTGTAAAGTACACAAGTAAGTTCATACACATTCAGAAAATAAGTTCAAGTAAAATCTATTTTCAAAGAAATAGACATCAAAACAGTGCACTTAAATGTTTTGGAGAGTTATGGCTCTTTATCAGTATTCCTAGATGAAAAGGCCATTATATTAACAAATTTGACAGTCAAGTTACTGAACAGATTTTAGTTTTACCTGTTAACTACAGAAATTACATTTCCAAAAAGAAATGAGATTAAAAAAGTATTTTCTGATTTGCAATGACATTGCTGAAGGCAAAAAGATGGATTGGCAGCACGAGAGTGTAAATTGCACAACAGCCACATCATCTCTCATACATCAAAAAATGAATCTAAGGAATTGTGAAATGGCTTCAAGAACGCCACAGAAAATTCTGATGGAACTGAATACATAATCAGTATAGTCCGCTTAGGGCTTACTTGTAGCCCAAAAATCTACTGTTGGGGAGCAGTGAAATGTGAGGGATGAAGAATTGAAGAAATGCAGGTATTCTGGGGTCAAATATCTACAATTTTCTCAACTCTGCCAAACAAGAATGAGACAAGATTAGACTCCTCATGGATTGGCAGGTAGTTCAATACCATCTCTCTTTGGACCCCACAACTTCCTGAAATCCATTTATTTTTGTGCATCGCCCCTTTTAAAAAATAAAACCACATTACTGTACCAGCAAGAAAAACATTCACAATTTGCATTAAGAATCCCTATTACATACATACACATCCATAACATATTTTTCTTTTAAATTGTTTTTTTAATTGCAATTGTTCTTTGTTACCACACATTGACATATTAAATTCAGAGCATACAGTACATAGTATTGTATACGTAGTAAAGCTCACTCACAACTATAATGTAACTAAGTGACTGGGGTTGTGCATGACCCTGGGGCCTGACTAGTGCATGGCAGCAGCATTATTGTGGACTGTTATAGTCACCTGCTGTTCCAGGAGCTGCAGTTACCTTATCTGGGTGCTTGGTGTATGACTTCTGTGGATGCTGTTCTTGCACTCTCATTCCTAACATTCATTTTGCTGTTTTCCATATCCTCTGGCACAAACATTAACTGTTTTGACAGAATGGGTTAGCAGCCTTTCATTATCACTGTACTTGCTCCCACTGGCTGAAATACTACACAGGGGAAACATATTAATTCTAGCATCTCCTTTGTTTTGCCATTCATTTAAAACAGCAGCTTCATGTGTATTTATGGTCATCCCGCACTCTGCTTCAATTCTCTTAGTTTCATGTATCTCTGCCTGCCGTACACAGCACAACAAATCTGCTGCTCTCGCCAAAGCAGCCTCCGAAAGCTTGTGATTTTAAATAAAGCTGTTGGACTATAACCTGGTGTCGCAAGACTCCTTACATTTGTCCACCCCGGTCCATCACCGGCATCTCCACATCATTGTTAATGATGGTATTGACACATGTCCAATTAATGGAATACTTCTTACCGCCTCGTCCTCCAAATCCACCACCTCGTCCACCACCACGACCACCACCACGTCCCCCTCGACCTCCCCTCCCTCGGCCCTTTTCACCAGGTGGCCGAGGCAAAAATCGCTGAAGAGGGAGTAGTTTTGTTGGATCGACATAAAACTGCAAAAAAAAAAAAATCAACCTGAGTGCACCCAAAGAGCTAAGTTTCACATTATACATATATATTTTTTAAAAGTTGCTTTTATTGTGCTCCCCAAGAGAAAGAAAGAGAACCCAATAAAAAAGTAATTTTTACATTCATTGACTTAACCATTTTGGAATTGTGTATGACATTCACATGATATTTACAGGATCACACAAATATCATATATTGGTAAGACAGAATTTGCTAGGTGGTTTGTACATGTTGGCTAATCCGAATGGGAGACAACTTTCGACTTGAACTGGGGAAATATCTGGTAACCGAGGCCCTTTTCCTAGGGGTCTACACAATATCCCCTTCCCATTTTGATAATTTTCAAAGCAGAAGAGCTTCATGAAAAATTTCTTAGTTGTCAATCTTCACAAGAAAACCTACCTTCTGTAGTTTCTTAAAGGAAGCAGCTTTCATGTTGTCTGATAATTTAACTGAAAAATACTATTAATTTCAGTTAAGGGAAAAGTAGATGGCATTATTTTCATGCAATTATAACCAAACGTGAGACTACTCCAATCATATACCACGTAACACCAATACTGTAGTTTAAATACAAGTGAACATGCCGCCCATTTGTAAGCTCACATCTGAAAAGATCAATAGGACTGTGCAGGTGTTTTGTTTTCACCACAGCCCCTTGCGCCCTTCCCCAAGACATACATCCTGCAAGCAATCTACTCGGAACCATCCCAGGAATAACCGTCCTTACAATTTTTCTCCCACCCGTGGGGATTGCTGACATTCATTCACCCTTTCCCGAAAGCAGCACAGCTGAGATGAGGGACCCAACCAGAAGGGTGGGTAAAGAGAGAAAGAAAACGGAAATGGAGATGTGTGCATTTAAAATATACGAGCCTGTGAGAATGACAGAGTGTATGCGCTTGAGTGCACAAAGGAAGGAAAGGATTCAAATTGCAACAACTCATGTTCACACTTCAACACCCAGTGTTAACTTAAATTATTTTTCCCAGAAAACTGAATTTCTTAATGTTAATTCAACTTTTCATATTAATCTTGAGAAACACTTTATTCCTTTAAACTTATAGATGTTGCATCAATGACTATAAAACCTAATTTTTCACAGTCTCCGGCAGATCCTGGAGAGTAGAACGTTTATCCACATTGCACTTGGTGATAAGAGAACGGAGAAGGCTGGGTAGCATTGTTTTCAACCCTCAGACCCGGGACCTTGTCTAGCCCAATTTAACGTTACAGGTTCTCCTTTTTCTGGTTGTAAAAGTCTCTGGTGAAATTAGTGGGGGTTGGGCTGAGCAGAGAAGAGAAGGGTCCCACGTGGTTTATCGTGGTAGTGGGCTCATACTACAACCCTCCACATAATTCTACATAAATCTCAATCCAAGCATGGTAAGTAAGTTCAACTGAAAACACAAGTGCAGTAAGGGCTACTTTTCCTGAGACTATGGCTAAGGCATCAAGCCTGAGAACCTTCTGATGTCAAGAAGCTCGACACCATCCAGGACAAAGCAGCCCGCTTGACTGGCACCCCATCCACCACCCTAAACATTCACTCCCTTCCCCACCAGTGCACCGGGGCTGCAGTGTGTACCATCCACAGGATGTACTGCAGCAACTCGCCAAGGCTTCTTCAACAGCACCTCCTAAACCTGCGACCTCTACCACCTAGAAGGACAAGGGCAGCAGGCACATGGGAACACCATCACCTGCACGTTCCCCTCCAAGTCACATACTATCCAAACTTGGAAATATATCACTGTTCCTGCATCATTGCTGGGTCAAAATCCTGGAACTCTCTTCCTAACAGCACTGTGGGAGAACCTTCACCACACGGACTGCAGCGGTTCAAGAAGGCGGCTCACCACCACCTTCTCAAGGGCACATAGGGATGGGCAATAAATGCTGGCCTTGCCAGCAACGCCCACATCCCATGAACGAATATAAAAAACAATGACAGTGGACGGCAAAGTGGAAGCGTTCCCCAGCATTGTCTTGACCATTTGTATGTTTTCATTTAGGATTCTTGCCATCAAACAAAACAAAGAGAAAAAGTAATTATGCCCACATCCAACCTTGTGTGCAGCCAGGTAATATGATGTGTTCATATCACCGGCACCTCCCCATAGAAACACAAGCTATCAAAGAAAACGTTGGCTGGTACAATGCCTTCAAATGCAGCTCAAGAATGTTGTATTGTATTCACACTAGTTCAGGTTCTAACCCAACACTAACTCACAAAAGGATACAAAATCTCTGAGCTGTCCAAATATTTCATCAACTTTTCCAATCTGTTCTTTGTTTTCCAAGTAAACTGGCGCATTGAAATAAGGGACCTTATTTTCTTCTGAGGTGCATTTGCAAACAATGTCATCTTCACAGGGATGCATGAAATGTCCCAATTCTATACAAAAATACCAATAGGTTAGACAAGTATAATCTCATTAAATCTACACATCAGAATTCATGTGAAACTATGATATACATGGGACTGCACAGCATTAAATGTTTTCTTCCCAACATTTTTGTTAATTTTTCATTTGAACCCAGAGGTGAAAGGAGTGCACTGACTCACTGCACCACCCAGATCCCCCAAGTCAATTTGTTACTTTAAGAGCCTTCTTTAAAGGATTCTTAAAGCAGTGTAAATATTGGAAACAGACTAGACCTGATCAAACACTTTAAACAAGTGTGAAGTATTCCCCTGCTCATTAAAAAAAAACATCCGTGCAATCAATTTCATTTATCATCAGTCTGTATTTGTGCTATCCAAGTCTGGACGCAAAAGGTTTGTAAACTCATTCTATATGGGCAATGTGTTATAGTAATTAAAGTTTGTATTAGCAATATGGTACTTGCAGTGTTGTAGAACATTTCACGCTGGATTACAACAGGTCATTACAATTTGTTGCAGGAAATCAAGAATAAAAGGGAAACCAGAATTCCTTCAACAAAAATAGAGCACAAGTCCTTTCCAACACTCAGCTCTGATTCACTACTGGAGGTGCAGCATAAAATCTGAAGCATTATATAACTTACTGCTGTGCAGCATTTGAATTATCTGTGTAATCAAGAAAGACCAAATAGCTGTTAACCTCTTTAGCCAGTGTGCCTCACTAATCTCTCTAAAAAATGTAATCTTTATGCCTAGTGGATTAATGACTAAGCTAATACTCCAAATATTTTTGTGAATTGCACTTAACCCTTTGTTTAGGACATACATTTTAGCCAAATGTATGGTTCTTACATACCTACTACCCTATCTGGAGGGCCCTGATCATATCCTCTATTGAAGCCTCCTCGCCCACCACCTCGGAATCCTCCACCACCTCGGAATCCTCCACCACCACGTCCTCCTCTTCCTCCACCGAAGCCTCCTTCTCTTCCTCCTCCACCGAAGCCGCCTCCTCTTCCTCCCCCACCGAAGCCGCCTCCTCTTCCTCCCCCACCTCCTCTTCCTCCCCCACCCCAACCTCCACGGAAAGACATTTCAATCTAAAATTCTGAAAAGGAAAAAGATTACATTTCATCAGTCAGTACACATCAACAGTAAATGCAGGTCAGTTCCATTCACTGAAGGACAGTAACACAGCACGCAGTCATACATCCCAGGGTTCAGTGTTCACCATGACTGGGTTGCTAAGGGGCAAGCAGATGCAGCTGAAATTCTGCACCTCCAAATGGTAAAACTATTGTTGACTAGGTCTGGTCAGCGTCTGTCTGTACTGTCAGGAAATGCATTCATATTTAAGTGGTAAACAGTGCAAATATATTGGGTGATTTTAATTATACGAGACAGACCAGGATACCGGAGACGTATACTGTCACAGTGGCAATGCGTTCAACACATTCAAGATTTCAACCTAGTCAGTATGTTTCTAGTCCAATATGAATGAAGCATGGCTTGGATTAACATAGTAGGTACAGTGCAGGAGACCAGTCAGCCCATCATGCCTGTGCCAGTTCTTTGGAAGAGCTTTCCAATTAGTCCCATTCCCCTGCTCTTTCCCCATAGCCCTGTAAAATTTTTCCCTTTAAGTGTTTATCCAATTCCATTTTGAAAGTTAGTATTGAATCTGCTTCCACCATCCTTTCAGGCACTACATTCCAGATCATTACAATTCACTGCGTAAAAAAATGTTTCCTCATGTTGCCTCTGGCTCTTTTTCCGATCGCCTTAAATCTGTGTCCTCAGGTTACTGACCCTTCTGCCACTAGAAACAGTCTCGCCTTATTTACGCTTTCAAAACCATTCATGATTTTGAACAACTCTATCAAATCTCCCCTTAACCTTCTCTGTTCTAAAGGAGAACAAACCCCAGCTTCTCCAGTCTCTCCACATAACTGAAGTCCCTCAGCCCTGGAAGCATTCTAGTAACTCTCTTCTGCACCCTCTCTAAGGCCTTGACATCCTTCCTAAAGTGTGGTGCCCTGAATTGAACACAATACTCCAGCTGAGGCCTAACCGATGTTTTCTAAAGGTTTAGCATAATTTCCTTGCTCTATGGCTCTATTAATAAAGCTAAGAATTCCATATGCTTTTTTTTTTAAAAAAGCCTTCTCAACTTGTCCTGCTACCTTCAAAGGTTTGTGTACGTGCACCCCCAGGTCTCTGTTGCAGCACCCCCTTTAAATTTGTACCATTTAGGTTATATTGCCTCTCTCTCATTCTTCCAACCAAAATGTATCACTTCACACTTCTCTGCATTAAATTTCATCTGCCATATGTCTGCCCACATCCTCCTGAAGTCTGTTACTATCCTCCACATTGTTTACAACATTTCCAAGTTTTGTGTCACCTACAAACTTTGAAATTATACCCTCTATACCCAGATCATTAATATTAAATCAAAAAGAGCAGTGGACCTAAAACTGACCCCTGGGGAATATCCCTCCAGTCTGAAAAACAACCGTTCACCGCTACTCTCTGCTTTCTGTCCCTGAGCCAATTTTGTATCCACGCTGCCACTGCCCTTTAATCCCATGGGCTGTAATTTTGCTAACATGTCTATTACGTGGTACTTTATATGGACTTTCAAAAGGCATTTGATAAACATCAACTGCACTATCCTCATCAACTCTCTCCGTCGCTTCATCAAAGAACTCAACCAAGTTAGTCAAACACGATTTTCCTTTAACAAATCCGTGCTGACTTTAATTGATTAGCCCATACTTTTCCAAGTGCCAATTAATTTTGTCCCGGATTATTGTCTCTAAAAGTTTGCCTACTACTAACGTTAGGTTGACTGGCCTGTAATGGCCAGGTTTATCCCTCTCCTCTTTTTTGAACAGGGGAGTATCATTTGCAATCCTCCAGCACCATCCCCATATCTAAGGAGGATTGGTAGATTGTGGCCAGAGCCTCCACAATTTCCACCCTTACTTCCCTCGGTAACCTAGGATGCATCCCATCTGGACCAAGAGACTTTTCTACTTTGAGTACTGACAATCTTTTAAGTACCTCCTCTTTATCTATTTTTATCCTATCCAATATCATTAGCACCTCCTCCTTTACTGCTACGATGGCAGCATCCTCTTCTCTAGGTGAAGACAGATACAAAGTATTCATTTAGTGCCTCATCCATGCCCTCTGCCTCCACAAATAGATCTCCTTTTATGTCCCTAAATCAGTCCCACCCTTCTACTAGTTATATGTTCATAAAAGACTTTTGGGTTCCCTTGTATGATAGCCGCTAATCTATTCTCATATTCTCTCTTTGCCCCTCTATTTCCTTCTGTACTTTCTGTATTCAACCTGGTTCTTTATTGTATTATGAACCTTACATTCATCATAAGCCTCCTTTTTCTGTTTCATTTTAATCTCTGTATCCTTAGTCATCCAGGGAGCTCTACCTTTGGATGCTCTTCCTTTCCCCCTCATAGGAATGGTCCTACTCTGTACCCGAACCAACTCCTCCTTGAAGGCCTCCCATTGTTCAATTACTGCTTTGCCTACCAATTTTTGATTCCAATCCACCTGGGCAAGATCCCTTTTTAACTCACTGAAATTTGCCCTCCTCCAGTTAAGCATTTTCAGATTTGAATTAGTTCCAGGAAATACAGTAGAGGAAACTGATGATTCCACAACCAGCTACTTTGTTACACCTCTCCCCATATCCTGTACACTCACCCCAAACATCAACTGCGGATTCCTTTATATCGAAGATTAAGAACCTATACACAGCTGCCTCCACCACTACCTCGTCTTGCTCTTACACTATACTCCTGCCCCTACCCCTAAACCATACCATGTCTCCTGTCCTTGCCAATCTTGATACCCAACTTCAGTTTCTTTTCCATTAAGATAGAATTAGGAACCTTAATATAGATAGGGCAGCCAATCTGGATGACATCCACCCGAAGGAACTGAGATAGGACAGTACTGTGTGAGCCCCTTGCCTGTATCTTTAACAGCTCGCTGGAGTCTGGGCCTGTTCCCTTAGACTGCTGGGAGGCTAATGTAGTTCCAACCTTTAAAAAAAGACAAGACAGATCCAGGTAACTATAGACCCATTAGTTTGATGTCAGTAATAGGGAAGATGCTCGAGGGAATCATTAGAGATGCAACATACGACCACTTAAGACAGAGAAGGAAATATCAGGGACACCCAATATGGCTTCAAAGAAAGGAGGTCCTGTCTTACTAATTTGATTGTATTTGAAGAACTCCCCAAGATAGTGGATGAGGGGAAACCAGTAGATATTGTCTACCTAGACTGCCAAAAAGCTTCTTATAAAAAAGGTACCACACAAGAGGCTGTCCCTGTAACCTTCAAAATGCACTCGACCCATCTGCCCTCCTTAATTATTACTCCTTCTCAACCTCCATTTCCTGTCTAGGTCTGTCCAACATGTTGCCTTCCAGGTTCATGCCCAACTCTCCCTAAAGTATGTTTGAACCCCTTTACAGCAGCTTCCACTCAGCACTGAAACTACTCTTACCAAAGTCCTGAACTACATCAGCTTTGACTGTGATCATGGTGCATTAACCCTCATCCTCTTGGACCATGTGCAGCATCTGCCATTCTCCATCATCCAGTTTCATGAGACAACCCTATCATGGTTCCATTCCTACCTACCTGAACATAGCTACTCCATTTCCAGTAATTGTTTCCCTTCCCTCTCCCATATCGTTAATTCTAGAGTTCCCCCAAATATCTAATCTCTTGATCTACATCCCGCCATTTGGTGACATCATCCACAAGCGCAGGATTAGCTTCTACATGTGTTGATGTACAACTATATCTTTTCGTTGCTTCTCAACCCCCTTAGCTCCCTGTGCTGACAGAATGCTTGTTTGACATCAAATTCCGGATGAGCCACTTGACCAGACTCCACTCTCTCGACCTGATGCCATCCCTTTCCTTGGGCATTCCTTCAGGCTGAACCAGACCATTAACAAACTTGGCATAATATTCAATCCTGAGCTAAGTTTTAAACCCACATCCTATCCATCAGCAAGATCACTTCCTTCCACCTCCACAACATTTCCCACTTCAGCCCTTGCCTCAGGTCTCACGTATTTCCTTCACCACACCATCAGTAGTATGATATTCAGTCATATTGGTCGTGCTTTCTAGAACTCTCCACAGACCTTTTTTTCTCTCCACTTCTTTCATAGAATGGTTACAGCACAAAAGGAAGCCATTTGGCCCATCAAGCCTGTGCTGGCTCCTTGCAAGAGCAATCCAGTTAGACCCATTCCCCTGCAAATCTTTTCCCTAAGTATTTATCCAATTCCTTTTTGAAAGCCACGACTGAATCTGCTTCCGCCACCCTTTGAGGCAGAGCATTCCAGATCATAAATACTCGCTGCGTAAAAACGTTTTTCCTCATGTCGCCATTGGCTCTTTTCCCAATCACCTTAAATACGTGTCCTCTGATCTCAACCCCTCCGCCAATATGGTCTAAAGGCTGACAAGTCCCCTGGACCTGATGGCTTGCATCCAAGGGTCTTAAAAGGAAGTGGCTACGGAGATAATGGATGCATTGGTTGTAATCTTCCAGAATTCACTAGATTCTGGAAAGGTCCCAGCGGATTGGAAAACCGCAAACGTAACACCCCTGTTCAAGAAGGGAGTGAGACAGAAAGCTGCATATAGACCAGTTAACCTAACATTTGTCAATTGGAAAATGCTAGAATCCATTATTAAGGAAGTGGTAGCAGGACATTTGGAGACTTATAATACAATCAAGGAGAGTCAACATGGTTTTACAAAGGGGAAATCGTGTCTGATAAATTTATTAGAGTTCTTTGAGGAAGTAACGGGCAGGGTGGATAAAGGGGAACCAATGGATGCAGTATATTTAGATTTCCAAAAGGCATTCGATAAGATGCCACATAAAAGATTACTGCACAAGAGCTCATGGTGTTGGGGGTAATATACTGGCATGGATAGAGGATTGGCTAACTAACAGAAAACAAAGAGCCAGGATAAAAGGGTCATTTTCAAAATGGCAATCTGTAACTAGTGGGGTGCCGCAGGGATCAGTGCTGGGGCCTCAACTCTTTACAATATATATCAATGAATTGGATGAAGGAACAGAGTGTCTTGTGGCCAAATTTGCTGATGATACAAAGATAGGCGGAAAAGCAAGTTGCGATGTGGACAGAAAGTGCCTGCAAAGGGATATTGACAGGTTAAGTGAATGGGCAAAAATTTGGCAGATGGAATATAATGTGGGAAAATATGAAGTCATCCACTTTGGGAGGAAAAATTAAAAAGCAAAATATTATTTGAATGGAGAAATACTACAAATTGCTGTGATGTGGAGATGCCGGTGATGGACTGGGGTGTACAAATGTAAGGAATCTTACAACACCAAGTTATAGTCCAACAGTTTTATTTGAAAATCACAAGCTTTCGGAGGCTTTCTCCTTCGTCAGGTGAGTGTCGGATTCATTGAAAGGGTATCTAAGGTTTCTCTGTCTGAACACCATTCAATTCATTTGATGGCCTTGATAACGGGCAGTTGGAAAGATTATCTGTAATCACCAGGCATTGTTCTATGACTATATATGCGGTAATTTTCAATGAGTCCGACACTCACCTGACGAAGGAGAAAGCCTCCGTAAGCTTGTGATTTTCAAATAAAACTGTTGGACTATAACCTGGTGGTGTAAGATTCCTTACAAATTGATGTGGTACAGAGGGATCTAGGTGTCCTCGTACATGAAACACAAAAAGTCAGCATACAGGTGCAGCAAGTAATCTGGAAGGTAAACAGAATATTTGCCTTTATTTCTAGGGGGATGGAGTATAAAAGCAGCAAAGTCAAACTACAACTGTACAGGGTGCTGGTGAGACCACACCTGGAGTACTGCATACAGTTCTGGTGCCCTTATTTAAGGAAGGGCATACTTGCATTGGAGGCAGTTCAGAGAAGGTTCACTAGGTTGATTCTGGGTATGGAAGGGTCGTCTTATGAGGAAAGATTGAACAGGTTGGATATATACTCATTGGAGTTTAGAAGAATGAGGAGATCTTATTGAAACATACAAGATTCTGAGGGGACTTGATAGGGTAGATGCTGAGAGGATGTTACCCCTCATGGGGGAAATCTAAAACTAGGCGGCAGAGTCTCAGAATAAAAGGTCGCCCGTTTAAGACGGAAATGAGGAGGAATTTCTTCTCCCAGTGTCGTGAATCTTTGGAATTCTTTATCCCAAAAAGCTGTGGAGGCTGAGTCATTGAATACATTCAAGGCTGAGTTGGACAAATGTTTGATCTGCAAGGGAGTCAAAAGATATGGGGAAAGGGCGGGAAAGTGGAGTTATGGTAAAAATCAGATCAGCCATGATCTCACTAAATGGCGGAGCAGGCTCGAGGGGCCAAATGGCCTACTCCTATCTCTTATGGTCTATAGGAATAGTTTCTCTTTATTTACTTTATCTAAACCCTTCATGATTTTGAACACTTCTATAAAATCTCTTCTCAACCTTCTCTGCTCTAAGGAGAACCCCAGCTTCTCCAGTCTATCCACGTAACTGAAGTCGCTCAGCACTGGAACCATTCTAGTAAATATTTTCTGCACCCTCTCTAAGGCCTTCACATCCTTCCTAAAGTGCGGTGCCCAGAATTGGACAATGCTCCAATTGCGGCCAAACCAGTGTTTTATAAGGGTTCAACATGACTTCCTTGCTTTTGTACTCTATGCTTCTATTTATAAAGCCCAGGATCCCATTTTTTTTTTAAAACCGCTTTCTCAACCTGCCCTGCCACCTTCAAAGATTTCTGCACACGTACCCCCAGGTCTTTCTGTTCCTGCACTCCCTTTAGAATTGTACCATTTAGTTTATATTGCCTCTCCTCGTTTTTCCTGCCAAAATGTATCACTTTGCACTTAAGCATTAAATTTCATCTGCCACGTGTCCGCTCATTCCACCAAACTGTCTACGTCCTCGAAGTCTATTACTATCCTCCTCACTTTTTACTACACTTCCAAGTTTTGTGTCATCTGCAAATTTTGAAATTGTGCCCTGTACACCCAAGTCCAAGTCATTAATATATCAAAAAAAGCAGTGGTCCAAGTACCGACCCCTGGGGAACACCACTGTATACCTTCCTCCAGCCCGCAAAACAACTGGTCACCACTACTCTCTGTTTCCTGTCACTTAGCCAATTTCGTATCCATGATGCCACTGCCCCTTTTATTCCATGGGCATCAATTCTGATGACAAGCCTATTATGTGGCACTTTATCAAATGTTTTGAAAGCCCATATACACGTCAACTGCATTGCAATCAACCCTCTCTGTTGCCTCATCAAAAAACTCAATCAAGTTAGTTAAACACAGTTTGCCATTAACAAATCTCTTTGTTTTACTCATTCATGGGATGTGGGCGTCAGAGGCAAGGCCAGCAGTTATTCCCATCCAGGCAAGTGGAGAGTGTTCCATAATACTCCTGACTTATGCCTTGTAGACGGTGGAAAGTCAGGAGGTGGGTCATTTGCTGCAGAACACCCAGCCTCCGACCTACTCTTGTAGCCACAGTATTTATGTGGCTGGTCCAATTAAGTTTCTGGTCACTGGTGACCCTCAGGATGTTGATGGTGGGGGATTCGGTGATGGTAATGTCCTTGAACGTCATGGGGAGGTGGTTAGACTCTCTCTTGTTGGAGATGGTCATTGCCTGGCACAAATGTTACGTACCACTTATCAGCCTAAGCCTGGATGTTGTCCATGTCTTGCTGCACACGGGCACGGACTGCTTCATTATTTGAGGTGTTGCGAATGGAACTGAATACTGTGCAATCATCAGCAAACATCCCCATTTCTGACCTTATGATGGAGGGAAGGTCATTGATGAAGCAGTTGAAGATGGTTGGGCGTAGGACACTGCCCTGAGGAACTCCTGCAGCGATGTCCTGGGGCTGAGATGACTGGCCTCCAACGACCACTACCATCTTCCTTTGAGCTAGGTATGACACCAGCCTTTGGAGTTTTACCCCTGATCCCCTTTGACTTCAATTTTACTAGGACTCCTTGGTGCCACACTCGGTCAAATGCTGCCTTGATGTCAAGGGCGGTCACTCTCACCTCATTTCTGGAATTCAGCTCTTGTGTTAATGTTTGGACCAAGGCTGTCATGAGGTCTGGAGCTCAGTGGTCTTGGCGGAACCCAAACTGAGCAACGGTGAGCAGGTTATTGGTAAGTGCTGCTTGGTAGCACTGTCGACAACACCTTCCATCACTTTGCTGATGATTGAGAGTAACTGAAGGGACAGTAATTGGCCGGATTGGATTTGTCCTGCTTTTTGTGGACCGGACATACCTGGGCAATTTTCCACTTTGTCGGGTAGATGCTAGTTATAGCTGAACTGAAATAGCTTGGCTAGAGGCACGGCTAGTTCTGGAGCACAATTCTTCAGCACTACAGCTGGGATGTAGTCAGGGCCCATTGCCTTTGCTGTATCCAGTGCACTCAGCCGTTTCTTGAATTGATGTTGAGTGAATCGAAATGGCTGAAGACTGACTTCTGTGATGATGGGGATCTCGGGAGGAGGCCAAGATGGATCATCCACTCGACAGTTCTGGTTGCAAACGCTTCAGCCTTGTCTTTTGCACTCACGTGCTGGACTCTGCCACCATTGAGTATGGGGATGTTTACAGTGCCTCCTCCTCCCGTTAGTTGTTCAACTGTCCACCACCATTCACGACTGGATGTGGCAGGACTGCAGAGATTTGATCTGATCCGTTGGTTGTGGAATCGCTTAGCTCTGTCTATAAGCACGTTCCTTCCACTGTTTAGCATGCTTGCTGGTGTTGTAGCGTCACCAGGTTGGCACCTCATTTTTAGGTACGCTTGGTGCTGCTCCTGGCATGCTCTCCTACGCTCCTCATTGAACTAGGGTTGAGCCCCTGGCTTGTTAGTAATGGTAGAGTGGGGAATATGCCGGGCCATAAGGCTACAGATTGCGCTGGAATACAATTCTGCTGATGGCCCACAGCGCCTCATGGATGCCCAGTTTTGAGCTGCTAGATCTGTTCTGAATCTATCCCATTTAGCATGATGGTAGTGCCACACAACACAATGGACGGTGTCCTCAGTGTGGGACTTAGTCTCCACAAGGACTGTGCAGTGGTCACTCCTACCAGTACTGTCATGGACAGATGCATTTGCGACAGGTAGGTTGGTGAGGATGAGGTCAAGTAGGTTTTTCCCTTGTGTTCGTTCTCTCACCACCTGCCACAGGCCCAGTCTGGCAGCTATGTCCTTCAGGACCTGGCCAGCTCGGTCAGTTGTGGTGCTACCGATCCACTCTTTGTGATGGACATTGAAGTCCCCCACCCAGAGTACATCCTGTGCCCTTGCTACCCTCAGTGCTTTCTCTAAGTGGTGCTCAACATGGAGGAGTATTGAGGGAGGGCAATGGGTGATAATCAGCAGGAGGTTTCCTTGCCCATGTATGACCTGAATCTTCATGGGGTCCGGAGTCAACGTTGAGGTCTCCCGGGGCCACTCCCTCCTAACTGTATACCACTGTGCCACCACCTCTGGTGGGTCTGTCCTGCCGGTGGGACAGGACATACCCAGGGATGGTGATGGAGGAGTCTGAGACGTTGGTTGAACAGTATGACTGAGAGTATGTCTATGTCCACAATATTAATCCTCACTTGTCCAAGTGACTATTAACTTTGTCCCGAATTATCTTTTCTAAAAGCTTCCCCACCACTGAGGTTAAACTGATTGGCCTGCAGTTGCCAGGTTTATCCTTACACCCTTTTTTGAACAAGAGTGTAACATTTGCAATTCTCCAGTCATCTGGGACCACCCCCATATCCAAGGATTGGAAGATTATGGCCAGCACCTCTGCAATTTCCACCCTTACTTCCCTCAGCAACCTAGGATGCATCCCATCCAGACTGGGTGACTTATCTACTTTAAAGTACAGCCAGCCTTTCTCGTACCTCTTCTTTATCAATTTTTAGCCCATCCAGTATCTCTACTACCTCCTCTTTTACTGTGACCATCTTCTTCCTTGGTAAAGACAGATGTGAAGTACTCATTTAGTACCTCAGCTATGCTCTTTCCACCTTTCAAATCTTCTCAAAATCAACCTATTCAGCTAAGCTTTCTACCTCATCTACGATCCTCTCTCCCCCTAGATCAGTGTCCATTCTCAACATTCATCTGTGAACTACCTTCGGACATTTTATACATTAGACATGGTATACAAAGTCAAGTGCTTACTGCAATTGGAAAATAGTGACCATAATACAGTTCAAAGTAAAAAAAAAGAGGATAATGAATGGACTGGAAAAAAGTTCAGTGAGATAGAGAGAGCTGGCCTAAATTAATTCACCAATGTATAGGAACATCGAGCCTGTAAAAAACACAATGACTCTACCGCAGGCCATTTTGTTGCTTCCGTAAAAAAAAAAGAACACATTTTAACTCAATTTTACTTCACCCATTTCCTAGCGACACGATCTACCTAAAATAGTTGGAATTACTGCAACAATACCAGACACCAGATGAACTTCAGCGTTCACGATCTGTTATGAACAGGCGCAGAACTCAATTCTCTAAAATAGTGATACACACGAAATTATTTCTCTGGCGGAAAATTAAGCTGCAAAATATATATATATATAAATAAATAAAGTCGCCAGTTTATTGTGGAAACCGGTGCTCGCACAATAACCTTGTAGACGGGAGTGACTGGACTCGGGAGCCGTGCCTCTGAGACGGAGACTAAGCCACGGGTGGTCGTCCGCTCGGTCCAGCTCTCCACGCGCGGTTTCTGTTACCGAGCAGCGCGCGCCGCCATTCACTCACCGAACCCTGGACCGGCTGTAGAACGTCTCCCGGAGCACGCGCTCCCTTCCAGCCACGTGTAGTCACCAACCGCCGCCCTCGCTCGCTGGCTGGCTGGCTGGCTGCACGAAGAAAGACAGCAAAAGACGACCCTTAATTTATATATTGAGGCGTTTTAAGAAAGCCTATGTCTTTATATAAAATTATTCGACATTGCACAGCTCAAAGCCGCCGGTCAGGTTGCAAATTCCAATTCATCTCAACTTGTTTGCAGGTTTTCAATAACTAATTTTTTTTACCACGCTTTTACGACAGCTTTTAGGCACTTCGTCTCCCAACCTGTGACCTGCCGTATCACAAATGCATCTGGACTACAGCAGCCAGCGCGCCCTCTGTAGGTCAGCAAAACAGCGGTGCACCCTCTCCCGACAGGACATGGGCACTGGGCCGGGACCGCCTCCGCGGGGAGTCGGTGAGTATCGCCGCTGTGGCGAGGCCGGGGGACGAGTGCTGCCTCTTTCAATAGCGCGCATGCGCGGGACGCCGCACCTAGGCGCGCGTGCGCATTGTAGATCATCAACTGCTCTCACTGAAAGGGCGGAGCGGAGGCCGAGCACTGAGAACGGAGCCGGAAGGGGGAGAAGGGGGAGAGGGGGGAGGGAGGGGGAGGAGAGGGGGGAGGGAGGGGGAGGAGAGGGGGGAGGGAGGGGGAGGAGAGGGGGAGGGAGGGGGGAGAGGGGGGAGGGAGGGGGGGAGAGGGGGGAGGGAGGGGGGGGGGAGGGGGGGGAGGGGGGGGGGGGAGGAGGAGGAGGAGGAGGGAACCCCCCCCCCAGACCTGGATCACACTCTCCTCCTCTCCCCCCCCATGAGACCTGGATCACACTCTCCTCCTCTCCCCCCCCATGAGACCTGGATCACACTCTCCTCCTCTCCCCCCCCCCCAGACCTGGATCACACTCTCCTCCTCTCCCCCCCCATGAGACCTGGATCACACTCTCCTCCTCTCCCCCCCCCCCAGACCTGGATCACACTCTCCTCCCCCCCCCCCAGACCTGGATCACACTCTCCTCTCCCCCCCCCCCCCCAGACCTGGATCACACTCTCCTCCCCCCCCCCATGAGACCTGGATCACACTCTCCTCCTCTCCCCCCCCATGAGACCTGGATCACACTCTCCTCCTCTCCCCCCCCCAGACCTGGATCACACTCTCCTCCTCTCCCCCCCCATGAGACCTGGATCACACTCTCCTCCTCTCCCCCCCCATGAGACCTGGATCACACTCTCCTCCTCTCCCCCCCCCAGACCTGGATCACACTCTCCTCCTCTCCCCCCCCATGAGACCTGGATCACACTCTCCTCCTCTCCCCCCCCCCCAGACCTGGATCACACTCTCCTCCCCCCCCCCCCAGACCTGGATCACACTCTCCTCTCCCCCCCCCCCCCCAGACCTGGATCACACTCTCCTCCCCCCCCCCATGAGACCTGGATCACACTCTCCTCCTCTCCCCCCCCATGAGACCTGGATCACACTCTCCTCCTCTCCCCCCCCCAGACCTGGATCACACTCTCCTCCTCTCCCCCCCCATGAGACCTGGATCACACTCTCCTCCTCTCCCCCCCCCAGACCTGGATCACACTCTCCTCCCCCCCCCCCCCAGACCTGGATCACACTCTCCTCCCCCCCCCCCCCAGACCTGGATCACACTCTCCTCCCCCCCCCCCATGAGACCTGGATCACACTCTCCTCCCCCCCAGACCTGGATCACACTCTCCTCCCTCCCTCCTCCCTTCCCCCCCTCCTCCCTTCCCCCCCTCCCCCCTCCTCCCCCCCCCCCCATGAGACCTGGATCACACTCTCCTCCCCCCCCCATGAGACCTGGATCACACTCTCCTCCCCCCATGAGACCTGGATCACACTCTCCTCCCTGCCCCCCCCCCCCGCGCGCCCTCCCTCCCCCCCCCCTCCCTCCCCCCCCCTCCCCCCCTCCCCCCCTCCCTCCCCCCCTCCCCCCCTCCCTAATTGCCCTTGAGAAGGTGGTGAGCTGCCTTCTTGAACCGCTGCAGTCCGTGTGGTGACGGTTCTCCCACAGTGCTGTTAGGAAGGGAGTTCCAGGATTTTGACCCAGCGACAATGAAGGAACGGCGATATATTTCCAAGTCTGGATGGTGTGTGACTTGGAGGGGAACGTGCAGGTGGTGTTGTTCCCATGTGCCTGCTGCTCTTGTACTTCTAGGTGGTAGAGGTCGCGGGTCTGGGAGGTGCTGTCGAAGAAGCCTTGGCAAGTTGCTGCAGTGCATCCTGTGGATGGTGCACACTGCAGCCACAGTGCGCCGGTGGTGAAGGGAGTGAATGTTTAGGGTGGTGGATGGGGTGCCAATCAAGCGGGCTGCTTTATCTTGGATAGTGTCGAGCTTTTGAGAGTTGTTGGAGCTGCACTCATCCAGACAAGTGGAGAGTATTCCATCACACTCCTGACTTGTGCCTTGTAGATGGTGGAAAGGCTTTGGGGAGTCAGGAGGTGAGTCACTCGCCGCAGAATACCCAGCCTCTGACCTGCTCTCGTAGCCACACTCTCCTCCCCCTCCCCCCCGCCCCCCCCCCCAGACCTGGATCACACACTCCTCCTCCCCCCCCCTCCCCAGACCTGGATCACACTCTCCTCCCCCTCTGATGGGAGAGTCCAGGACAAAGGGGCATAACCTTAAAATTAGAGCTAGGCCATTCAAGGGTGATGTCAGAAAGCACTTCTTCACACAAAGGGTAGTAGAAATCTGAAATTCTCTCCTAAAAAGCCGTTGAGACTGGGGGTCAATAGAAAATTTCAAGACTGAGATTGATAGATTTTTATTAGTCAAGGGTATTAAGGGATATGGAACCAAGCTTGGTAGATGGAGTTAGGATACAGATCAACCATGATCTAATTGAAAAGCGGAACAGACTTGAGGGGCTCAATGGCCTACTCCTACTTCTATTCTTTTGTTCCTGCAACAGTCCAGGAGATCAATGTAGCCGCCAGCCAGACATTAAGAGGAGATATAAGAACTGTTGTCACTTTTGTAGTGGCAACAGTTACTGCTCGTGTGTTTGAATTTAGCAATTTCCTCCCTCCCCCTGTTCATTTGATTCCGGGTGGTGGCTGCCAGCGGAATGATCAGGGCTACAGAGGGGTCATGGGAGGGAAATCATGGCAGAAATCGAGGTGGCCAGTTTTGGTGCGGAGTTTTGGCTGAGGTGCCCTGCCCCACTTCACTTGTCAGACCACGACCCAGAAGTGTGTGATTTTCATAAGGAAAGTCCAGGCCTTTATGTCAGAGGAAGTTGTGAACAGTCTGTCCTCAGACCACACCCTGACTCCCTTGTGCAGTGCTGGTCACTGAGGTACAACAGAGCTTCTGATGTACTGTGGCCAGTGCGGAGAAAAGCCACAAGGAGGAGCGCTGGCGTAGGAGAAATCAGCATAGATTCAAATGTAGGAATGATATCAAGAAATCATTCTTCACACAAAGAGGAACCAACGAGCTAAATGGCCTTGTTCATCCATAGTTATCCTGTGCTCTCTTTTTTTTTGAAAGAAGAAGAGGAGGAGCAATGGAAGGAGGATGATCAGCATTCATAGATACACATAACCCAACAGGCAGAGCAGCTGTAGGAGTGAAGAGGAGGCACTGTGCAGTTTGTGTTGCCTGTAATTCCCAACAGCTATTGCCTGTATTCCAAAAGACACTCCGTTATCTCCAGCTGTGAAGTAGAAGGCAATGCTGCTGTCCATTAGCCCCATACCTGTCTGCCATCTTTCCCGCAACTTTTTTGTTTGAACCTTGCCGATCAGGTTTCGGCCCTAATCAAATGCAATAGTGACAACCTCTGTGACTGTGGCCGTGGTGCACTATCCCTCCTGATCTTTATTTCGGTAGTTTCTAAACACGGTTAACCAAACCATCCTTCTCCAGCGCCTCTCCTCCGTTGTCCAGCTGAGTGGGAATGCCCTTGCTTTGTTCCACTACTACATATCCAGTCGTAGACAGAGAATCTCTTACTTCTCTTCCCGCCCCTGCATTGTTATCTCTGGAGTCCTCCATGGATCTATCCTTGGCCCCCTCATATTTCTCATCTACATGCTGCCCCTTGGCGACATCATCCAAAGACATGACATCAGGTTCCATATGTATACTGACATCACCCAGCTCTACCTGGCACCACCACCTCTCTTGACCCCTCCGCTGCCTCTGTGTTGAACTGCAAATTCCTCCAATTAAACATCGGGAAGACTAAAGACATTGGGGGTAATTTTAACCCCCAAGAACAGGTGGGTTGGGAGGCGGGTGGACAGTGAAAATACTAAGTTTTCGGAGCAGGACTGCATCCCGGCTCTAATGCGCCCACTTCTGCGTTTGACCCCGATGCGTTCAGATGCGCGCACGCAACAGACACTCAGAAGTCCTGCCGGCACTTAAAGCCGGCTGGGCCAATATTTAAAGGGCCAATTAATGCTGTTGAAGCACTTGAGGAGATTAAAACATTTTGTATATTCAGCCAAACAAACAATTTTAACTTTCCCTGAATGTGTCTCTCGTAGCTAATAAAGGAAAGCATTCCATGTGCCTTCTTAACCACCTTATCTACCTCTCCTGCTGCCTTCAGGGATCTGTGGACATGCACTCCAAGGTCCCTCACTTCCTCTACACCCCTCAGTATCCTCCCATTTATTGTGTACTCCCTTGCCTTGTTTTCCCTCCCCAAATGCATTACCTCACACTTCTCTGGATTGAACTCCATTTGCCACTTTTCTGCTCATCTGACCAGTCCATTGATATCTTCCTGCAGTCTACAGCTTTCCTCCTCACTATCAACCACACGGCCTATCTTTATGTTATCTGAAAATTTCTTAATCATGCCCCCTATGTTTAATTCCAAATCGTTAATGTATACCACAAAAAGCAAAGAACCTAGTACCGAGTCCTGCGGCACCCCACTGGAAACGGCCTTCCAGTTGCAAAAACACCCGGCAACCATTACCCTTTGCTTCCTGCCACTAAGCCAATTTTGGATCCAATTTGCCACATTCCCTTGGATCCCATGGGCCTTTACTTTTTTGACCGATCTGCCATGTGGGGCATTGTCAAAAGCCTTGCTAAAATCCATGTAGACTACATCAATTGCGCTACCCTCATCCATCCTCCTTGTCACCTCCTCGAAAAATTCAATCAAGTTAGTCAGATCTCCCCTTAACAAATCTGTGCTGACTGTCCTTGATTAGTCCATGCCTTTCTAAGTGACAGTTTATCCTGTCCCTCAGAATTGATTCCAGTAATTTCCCCACCACCGAGGTTAGGCTGACTGGCCTGTAATTACTCGGTCTATCCTTCGCTCCCTTTTTAAACAATGGTACAACATTAACATTCCTCAAATCCTCTGGCACCAGGCCTGTATCCAGTGAAGTTTGGAAAATGATTGTTAAAGCCTCCGTTATTTCCTCCCTGGCTGCTTTTAACAGCCTGGGATACATTTCATCCGGCCCTGGTGGTTTATCCACTTTCAAAGATGCTAATCCCCTTAATACTTCCTCTCTCACTATGTTTATCCCATCCAATGTGTCACACTCCTCCTCTTTAACTTCAATCTCTGCATCATCCCTCTCCTTTGTGAAGACAGATGCAAAGTATTCATTAAGAAGCATACCCACATCTTCCTCCTCCACACATAGTTTACCTTTCTGGTCTCTAATAGGCCCTATTCTTTCCTTAGTTATCCTTTTGCTCTTAATGTATTTATAAAACGTCTTTGGGTTTTCTTTGATTCTTTTCTTTGATTGGGTTCTCTCGGACAAAGCTTTGGCTGGAAGTTCTT
The DNA here is from genome assembly GCF_035084215.1 of Heptranchias perlo. Taxonomy (NCBI): domain Eukaryota; kingdom Metazoa; phylum Chordata; class Chondrichthyes; order Hexanchiformes; family Hexanchidae; genus Heptranchias; species Heptranchias perlo. The sequence continues at coordinate 131,112,052 of NC_090325.1, forward strand.
TGTCTTTAGACTGAGATTTCTTGGTTCACACTTAGAATTCTTATGTTCAGACATATTTACCTACATTTTGGACCCCCTCAAACTGACAACATCAGGATGGGGGGGCACAATGGATCTATTCAGCAATACATTTTTGTGACGCCATCACACTGAATCCCAACAGTGCCATGTAGTGATTTCAAGGCAGAAAAATGTTTCAAATTACTCTGGGAAGTCGCTTCTCCCACAGCTGAAGCTTCATCTCAAAGGCCTGCACTTTGTCTTAGTTTTCTGTCATTTCTTAGTTGCGCCCCTGCATTCTTCTGTTGAGTGAGTTCAGGTGCTTCGTAATATCCACCATGAAAGCAAGGTCTTGAAGCCAAGCATTGTTCTGCAATTCAGTAACATCTTTCCCTTTCTGATCCATGAACAGTTGGATCTCACCATGCAATTCAAAAAATAGCTTCAAAACAGTTCCCAGGTTTTTTGATGAGGTAACAGAGAGGTTTGATGAGGGCAATGCGGTTGATGTGGTGTCTATTGACTTTCAAAAGCTGTTTGATTAAGTACCGCATAATAGGCTTGTCAGCAAAATTGAAGCCAATGGAATAAAAGGGGCAGTGGCAGCATGGATACTAAATTGGCTAAGTGACAGGAAACAGAGAGTAGTGGTGAACGGTTGTTTTTCAGACTGGAGGGAGGTATACAGTGGTGTTCCACAGGCGTCGGTATTAGGACCACTGCTCTTTTTGATATATATTAATGACTTGGACTTGGGCGTACAGGGCACAATTTCAAAATTTGCAGATGACACAAAACTTGGAAGTGTAGTAAACAGTGAGGAGGATAGTAATAGACTTCAAGGGGACATGGGCAGGCTGGTGGAATGGGCGGACACATGGCAGATGAAATTTAAAACAGAGAAGTGCGAACTGATACATTTTGGCAGGAAGAAAAAGGCGACGCAATATAAACTAAACGGTGCAATTCTAAAGTGGGTGCAGGAACAGAGAGATCTGCAGGTATATGTGCACAAATCTTTGAAGGTGACATGATAGGTTGAGAAAGTGGTTAAAAAAGCATTTGCAATGCTGGGCTTTACAAATGGAGGCATAGATACAAAAGCAAGGAAGTTATGTTGAATCTTTGTGAAACACTAGTTCAGCCACAACTGGAGTACTGTGTCCAATTCTGGGCACGGCTCTTTAGGAAGGATGTGAAGGCCTTCGAGAGGTTGCAGGAATGATTTACTGAATGGTTCCAGGGATGAGGGACTTCAGTTACGTGGATAGACTGGAGAAGCTGGAGTTGTTCTCGTTAGAGCAGAGAAGGTTAAGAGGAAATTTGATAGAGGTGTTCAAAATCATGAAGGGTTTAGATAAAGTAACTAAAGAGAAACTGTTCCCATTGGCAGAAGGTTCGAGAACCAGAGGACACAGATTTAAGGTGATTGGCAAAAGAGCCAAAGGCGACATGAGGAAAAACTTTTTTACGCAGCGAGTAGATATGATCTGGAATGTGCTGCCCGAAAGGCTGATGGAAGCAGCTTCTATTGTGGCTTTCAAAAAGGAATTGGATAAATACTTGAAGGGAAAAAATTTTCAGAGCTACAGGGAAAGAGCGGGGGAATGGGACTAACTGGATTGCTCCTACAAAAAGCCAGCATGGACTCAATGTGCTGAACAGCCTCCTTCTGTGCTGTAACCATTCTTTGATTTAGCCACCAAACTGCAGTATAATAAGTCAAACCATGGTGAATTTCATATTCTTCCAACAGCCAGCTAAACCAATGGTTGAGATCTGTGCCTCAAATAAAATATACAGTTTTAATAACCTCATCCATAAAATTCATTTTCAAAGTTTTATTACACAGTGCTTTTTGGTATAAAATGCTGTGAAAAATGTGTAAACTGCTGGTTTGGGTTTATTGTTTACAATTTGGCCTTCAATTTTGCCACAACTCCACCTTTCAAGCCCACCATTTAGGATACCTTGCCTGGCCGGCTCTCCAGGCCAGCCTCCCACCTTGCACCCTCTGTAAACTTGAGCTCATCCAAAACTCTGCTGCCCCTATCCTAACTCACAGCAAGTCCCATTCACCCATCACCCCTGTGTTCGCTGACCCACATTGGCTCGATTTTAAAATTCTCATCCTTGTTTTCCAATCGCTCCATGGCTTCGCCCTCCCTATTGCTGTAACCTCCTCCACCCCTACAACCCTCCGAGATCTCTGCACTCCTTCAATTCTGGCCTAATGCGGAACCCCGATTTTAATCGCTCCACCATTGGCGGCCTTCCTTCAGCTGCATAGGCCCTAAGCTCTGGAATTCCCTCCCTAAACCTCTCCGTCTCTCTACCTCTCCCTCCACCTTTAAGATGCTCCTTAAAACCTACCTCTTTGACCAATCTTTTGGTCACCAGTCCCAATATCTCTTTATTTGGCTCGGTGTCAGATTTTGTTTGATAATTGCTCCTGTGAAGCGCCTTAGAACGTTTTACTACGTTAAAAGCGCTATATAAATGCAAGATGTTGTTGTCGTTGTTGTGGCCAGGCTCACAGCTCTTGTCCAGTCCACATCCAGTTTGTCCAGAGCTCCCATCAAGTCGTCAAAGAGGTCATTTATTGTTGTTGCGCCTCTCATCGGCACCAATTCTACAAGCTCCTCTGTCGTGCACATGTTCTTATCAACTCATCGAATGAATATTGCCAGGTGAGCAACATCAGTTACATCAGTGCTTTCATCAATTGCAATTCAAAAAGATGCAAAAGACTTTGCTTTGTCCTGTTTAAATTCAAATTGACTGTTCAAATTCTCAGTTAAACCATTGGCCCCGTTATTTACGGGGAGGCAGGGAGGGTGCGGGGGAGGCCCAAAACGGCCAAAGTACCCTGCAAGACCAAGGATGCGTATGTCCTGCTGAACTTAACCGGATCAACTGCAATCCACTGGACGGAGAGAGAGGCCATTGGGGCTGGGGGAAAGATCGGCCATCGTGGCAGGGGAGAGAGAGAGGCCGCGATTGGCAGTGGGAAGGCCGAAGGCTCCCTTGAGGGGCGGGCGGAGCACTCCTGCTTTTCCTGGCCCACAAGGAATGCTGGAAAAGACATTTACCTTGTGGAGCCGACAGCTCCTGCCTCCCTTATAGTGCCGGGTTTCCCGACCCCTGGGAAACTCGTGCAGCAGCAATGTTAGATAACCTTGTTAACTGTCCGATGACCTTAAATTACCTTAACCTTGTTACTTGATAAATGTAAGGATATAAGGGCTGCAGTGTGCACCATCCACAGGATGCACTGCAGCGACTCGCCAAGGCTTCTTCGAGGCACCTCCCAAGCCTGCAACCTCTACCACCTAGAAGGACAAGAGCAGCAGGCACATGGGAACAACACCACCTGTACGTTCCCCTCCAAGTCACACACCATCCCGACTTGGAAATATATCGCCATTCCTTCATCATCGCTGGGTCAAAATCCTGGAACTCCCTACCTAACAGCACTGTGGGAGAACCTTCACCACACGGTCTGCAGCGGTTCAAGAAAGCGGCTCACCACAACCTTCTCAAGGGCAATTAGGGATGAGCAATAAATGCTGGACTCGTCAGCGACGCCCACATCCCATGAACAAATAAAAAAAATATATAAATGAAAGTGCGCGAAAAGAACAAAACACATCAGATTTGAACAAGACCTACCACACTGCTGTCCAGAGGCTTCGACCGCGTAATACCAACCTCGATCCTGTTAATTGTTGCTTGAATACTGGGTGTATTATTGATTCTGCTAATGTTACATTAAAGCCTTGTTATACCCAATTGAGAATGTCAAGCCGAATCATTGGCAGGGTTACCTTGGGCTGAGTACCCTCCGACACCCGGCCCAACAAAGTGGCGATCTGCAGCAGGACTTGGCAATTAACAACGCGAAGTAGCCGAAGCAGAATCCCTCTGGGTTGTAAAGGATCATAACCTAACTCCTGGGGGAGGATACTAGTTTAGTGGACTAGGCGTGAGGGCAGTGCGCTACCCTCCGACAATTAAGCAAGATGAGTAAGAAAGGGGAATCTGATTGGTTCCACCATTATGAGGAGAAGGTCAAAGGTGGTGTAATAAAACCAAGTAAGGCACTGATCCTGATAATGTCGAAAGTGGACAAACTGTACAAGGAGGCATGTGGATACAGGTCTGGGCTAAGAAAATAAAGCCAGGCAAGCAAGCAGAACATTTGTGTAGATATGTTACGTGGCTCTGCGCCATTAAAAATGAAGATAGAGCTAAAAATTTATGGGAGGAAATGATGGAGCGCAAGTGCCAGAGCAAATGCAAGAAAAGGGAACTGCAGCAGTCAATTGAGAGCTTTCACTTCCGAATCACTGAGTTAAGTGCTATGTTAGGAAACCAATCAGCGCTAGTGAACTTAGCAGCTGCGCAAGGGTCAGAACAGGCGGCACAGGACTATGAGAGAAAGAAGCTGAAAAAGGAAGCCGAAAAGTTAAAACAGCAGTGAGAGGATACAAGAGGAGCATTGAGGGAAGAGTCGGAAAGGAGTAAGGAAAAGGATAAACTTGATCATTGACAGCATTAGATGCGAATGCAAGTGCTCAGGAGTCAGTTGGGGCAGAGAACGCCTATGGTAGAGGCAGTAACCCAAGGAAGTTGTGGGTTTGGAGGTGATGAGATTGATTGGGGAGCATTGGAGGATGTGGTGCATGATGATCCTCCTAAGGGAACACAGGGACAGGTAGAGGTGGTGTACCGGACAGTCCGGACTAATCCAGCGGGTCAAGTAACAAGTAATTATGAGGGAGATGCCCAATCACCCACGTAGAACAGCAGGCGATGGCTCAAGCGATAGGTCCGATTAAAGACGGAAGGGATCTATTAGAGTTCGCTCAGGCATTCGGGGTCTTTATCTAGGCTAGGGTCATCCTGAACTTGGTGATCCAGATCTTAAGCACAAATTGTTGTATGGCTTGAGTCTGGACCTCAAGGCACGGCTGGACCCAATGGTCCTTGCCATGCCACTAACTCTCAAGCCGTAAATGATGGTATTCTTGCAATGCTGGGAATTGATCAAATAGATGTTTATGGGGCAATTGGTAAATGTGAACAGGGTCAGCAAGAGCACCCACAGGCATTTGAGCAAAGATTACATGAGCTATATGTTATGCCCCAGCCATTGGCCCCCGCAGGGACCAATCATCACGATCAGGAGGGAGATAAGAAGTTGCCCCTCTCAAAATAGACCCCTAAAGTTAAAATAGCTCTGGGAGTGGTAGTGAATGGAAACAGTGCTCGGGCCGCAATCATGGCCACTGTACTTCAGGCACATCAAAATGTACAAGCCTTTGGGCCCAGAGGGATAATATCGGAGCGAAGCCCAGGGTTAAGACTGAGGTCCATATGGTTGAGGGTCCGTACTCTAAGGGGGCGAGTGGGCGTGGCAGGGGTCAGGGTAGACAACAGGGCTATGGCGCTGGACCTTGGAACAGAAGTCGCCCTGGTGAGGAAGAATGTTTTAACTGTGGTAAACTGGGACACTGGGCGAGAGATTGCTGAAGCGTATTTGCTTGATCCAGGGGTGATAGGGGTCCAGGACCGAGGTCCAACTACCCTCCTCCCTACGAACCCACACATCCGTCCCCCACAGATCAACAATTGGACAAATTAATTGCGTTATTGGCTACTCAGCAATTAACTGGGGGTAGCCTCCCTCAGGTCCATTCGGTCCAGGCCTCAGCGCCACTGGTGAAGGGTGAGCCAACTCATCCGGACCCACAATGACGGAGTTCTGAGCCCCACATCTATCCGATAGGAAGGTTCCGGAGGACATGTGACAATTGGCCTTTCGTCACTATTCAGAGGGGGCCCACAGCAGACATGAGTTGATACTGGTTCTAATGACACTGTCTTACTTACCTTACACCCCTCTGACTTGGCAGGAGCCACGGGGGTTATTCACTCACTGCAAGGCTTTAATGGCTCTGTAAAAGAATCTATGCAATTGTCTCATGTTGATCTGAGTATGGATGGTATTCAGATGCGAACACCCGATCTGGTTGTGATGACTATGCCGATGGGTAGGGAGCTATTGGGATCCGAGGCATTAACCCAGTACGGGCTATTAATTGATTATGCTAACCAATGTTTGTGGATAAAAGATGTGACAGGACAACAGCCGGGGGGGGGGGGCCAATGGCTGGGGCATAACTTATAGCTCATGTAATCTTTGCTCAAATGCCTGTGGGTGCTCTTGCTGACCCTGTTCACATTTACCAACAACAGTGGTCTTCTGCAATTATATCTGATGTTTTTACCGTGTATGCAATTAAGAAACCTGAACAGTACCTCCCCTCACTCATTCTGACCCAGGCGTTCAAGCAATCTTGAACCAGATGGATGGGATGACAGCTAAACATTGTGGTAGGTTAGATGAGAAAGAAAGCGTTAATGGCCCACCTCACGGAAAGTGTAAACAATATCCGATTCCCACTGAGAGCCACCCTCATGCATTGGCTGCTATTGGCTCTTTGCTCGAGCAAAATGTGGTGTGCCATGGAATATTCATGGTGAATTCACCAATTTGGCCGGCAAAGAAACCAGATGGTAGTTGCCGATTGACAATTGATTACAGAAAATTGAACTCATAGAATCATAGAATCAGGGAAAGTTTACAGCACGGATGGAGGCCATCCGGCACACCAAGTCCGTGCCAGCTCTTTGCGAGAGCAATCCAGCTGGTCCCACTCACCCGCCCTATCCCTCTAGCCCTGCAGATTTTTTTCCTTTCAAGTGCTTATCCAGTTCCCTTTTGAAGGCCATGATTGAATCTGCCTCCACCACCCCCTCGGGCAGTGCATTCCAGATCATAACCACTCGCTGTGTAAAAAAAGTTTTCCTCATGTCACCTTTGGTTCTTTTGCCAATCACCTTAAACCTATGTCCTCTGGTTCTTGATCCTTCTGCCAATGGGAACAGTTTCTCTCTAACTACTCTGTCTAGACCCTTCATGATTTTGAATACCTCTATCAAATCTCCTCTCAACCTTCTCTGTTCCAAGGAGAACAACCCCGGCTTCTCCAGCCTATCCACGTAACTAAAGTCCCTCATCCCTGGAACCATTCTAGTAAATCTCTTCTGCACCCTCTCTAAGGCCTTCACATCTTTCCTAAAGTGTGATGCCCAGAACAGGACACAATACTTCAGTGTTTTATAAAGATACATCATGACTTCCTTGCTTTTGTACTCTAAGCCTCTAGTTATAAAGCTCAGGATCCTGTATGCCTTTTTAACCACTTTCTCAACTTGCCCTGCCGCCTTCAGTGATTTGTGTACATTTACCCCCCAATCTCTCTATTCCTGTACCCCTTTTAGAATTGTGCCCTCTGGTTTATATTGCCTCTCCTTGTTCTTCCTACCGAAATGTATCACCACGCATTTTTCTGTGTTAAATTTCATCTGGCACGTGCCCACCCATGCCACCAGCCTGTCCATATCCTCTTGAAGTCTATCAATATCCTCCTCACTGTTTACTGCACTTCCAAGTTTTGTGTCATCTGCAAATTTTGAAATTGTGCCATGTACACTCAAGTCCAAGTCATTAGTATGTATCAAGAAAAGCAGTGGTCCTAGTACTAATCCCTGGAGAACACTACTGTACACCTCCCTCCAGTCCGAAAAACAACTGTTCATCACCGCTCTCTATTTCCTGTCACTTAGCCAATTCTGTATCCATGCTGCTACTGCCCCTTTTATTCCATGGGCTTCAATCTTGATGACAAACCTATTATGCGTCACTTTATCAAACGCCTTTTGAAAGTCCATATACACCACATCAACGGCTTTGCCCCCATTGACCCTCTCTGTTACCTCATCAAAAAACTCAAACAAGTTAGTTAAACACAATTTGCCTTTAACAAATCCATGCTGCCTTTCCCTAATCAATCCACTTGTCCGAGTGACTGCTAATTCCGTCCCGGATTATCGTTCCTAAAAGTTTCCCCACCACTGAGGTTAAACCGACTGGCCTATAGTTGCTGGGTTTATCCTTACACCCTTTTTTGAACATGGGTGTAACATTTGCAATTCTTCAGTCCTCTGGCACCGCCTCCATTTCTAACGATGTTTGGGAGATTTTGGCCAGCACCTCTGAAATTTCCATCCTTACTTCCCTCAGCAACCCAGGGTGCATCCCATCTGGACCGGGTGACTTATCTATTTTAAGTACAGCTAGCCTTTCTCGTACCTCCTCTTTATCAATTTTTAGCCCATCCAGTGTCTAAATTACATCTTCCTATACTGAGACACTGGCAGCATCTTCTTCCTTGGTAAAGACAGATGCAAAGTACTCATTTAGTACCTCGGCCATGCCCTCTGCCTCCTTGAGTAGATCTCCTTTTTGGTCCCTAATCAGCCCCACCCCTCCTCTAACTACCAGTTTATTGTTTACATGCCTGCAGAAGACTTTTGGATTCCCTTTTATGTTGGCCATCAGTCTATTCTCGTACTCTCTCTTTGCCCCTCTTATTTCCTTTTTCACTTCCCCTCTGACTTTCTATATTCAGCCTGGTTCTCACTTGTGTTATCAACCTGACATCTGTCATATGCCCCTTTTTTCTGCTTCATCTTACTCTCTATCTCTTTTATCATCCAGGGAGCTCTGGCTTTAGTTGCCCTAACTTTCTTCCTCGTGGGAATGTACCTCATCTTCATGGAGAGATTCACCCACATTGCTGGCACAGGTCCTCAGGACAGCCGAGATCTTTTCAACCCTTGATATTTCCAATGGATTCTGGAGTGTTCCAATTCACCTGGTGGATCAGTTTAAGTTCATATTTACTTTCAACGACCAACAATATACCTGGACACGTCTGCCACAGGGGATCCATAACTCCCCTACAATCTTCCACAAGCGTATGGTGTTTATACTGAAGGGGTGTTCTCACTCACAGTTCATTCTACAATATGTAGATGACATTTTGATTTCCACCAAGACACGAGAACAACATCTGATAGTGCTCCGGGACTTTCTGGGCAGACTAAGGATGGCCGGTCTAAAGATCAATCCCAACTAACACAATCAGAAGTATCTTTTCTAGAGATCACTTTATTACACGACGGAAAGACACCTGACATCCACAAGGTGGACATCATACAGAGGCTACCATTGCCAATGTCAAAGACAGCTCTCCGGTCATTTTTGGGGCTGGTGGGGTACCAACGATCGTTCATTCCACAGTTTGCAGAACTCGCTAAACCATTACTCAAAGGAAATGAGGATTCAGTTCAGCAGGATTGGATGGACGAACTTGCTGATGCAGTAACCAAGCTGAAGCAAGCAGTTGCACAGGCTACGTGCTCGATCTTTCCAGATCCAAATCAGCCATTTCACCTGGAAGTGACGGCCACATCCAAAAGCCTAGCTGCTGTATTGTGCCAGGAGGTGCACGGCAGATTGGCACCGATCGCTTATGCATCCTGCATCCTGGCTGGAGTTGAGAAGACGTTCGACCCATGTGAGTAACACCTCTAGCAATCTTCTGGGCAGTCAAGCATTTTACTTATATCACTGGACTACAGACTTTGGTGTTGCATTCTCCACACACCACTCTGAACTTGTTACTAAAGCCCGGTGACACATTGGTCTCGTCACAACGACTGAACCACTGGACATTGCTGCTGATGCACCGTGACATCCAGATCACCCCTAAAAAGACAATGCTCATTCCACATTTTTTTTTGTACCAAGAGAAGTCACACACGTGTCCCTTGCCCATCATCCAGTTTGATTGTCACCCAGTCCTAAAGACCCCAATAGATGATGCGCAAAGCGTCTACGTTAACAGCTCATCCTATCACGTGAATGGGAAACCACGTACCAGATTGGCGGTGGTTACCCCTGAGCAGGCGTACCAGTATAAATGTAACATGCACTCTGCACAGTATGCTGAATTGGCGGCTTTACTATTGGCTGTTCACATCACATCCGGTGTGGCTACCAACATTCGGACAGTGCCTATGTCGTCAACACAGTACTGTTGTTGCCGCTTTACTACCAGCATAACTTCTGCATTGCGGATCGGAAACCACTGGTACACGCAGCAGTGCTCTCCCAACTTTGGAAAGTCAAGGCTCATAGCAAAACGGGATACCCACATGCTCACAGAAACTCGCTGGCTGATCAACATGCTAAGGCAGCAGCACAGCACGGGGCATAGTGGGAACCTACTCCCATGCAGCAGGTGTCATTGGTGAACTCTCCAGCCCCCACTGTTGACCTATACACTTTACAGAATGAATATGAGCCCTACTGCCAGATCCGCGAGTGGCTTGACCAAGGGAAACCTCTTCCACGATCGACGCCATATGCCCACCGTACGACTCTCCTGATCCATGAGTCACATTCGGTTCTCATGTATGAAGGGCCTGGGTGCCAATTCCCAGTTGTGTGTGAGCAACCCAGTTACGCAGAGGACTTAATAGAAACATAGAAACATAGACATGTGGGCTGTACATTTTAGAGCACAGAAAGAGGCCATTTGGCCCATTGCACCTGTGCCAGCACCCTGAAAGAGCTGTCTACTTGCTCTTAGTCCCTTTCCCCCTACCCTTTAAAATTTTCCTTTTTTAAATGTTTATCCACTTCCCTTCGAAAAGTCTGAATGAATTCTGCTTCCAGCAACATTTGTGGTAGGGTACTCCATGTCCTCTCAGCATAAAAATAATTCCAACCTCTCCCTTTGTTATTTTGGTGATGATCTTAAATTTATGCCCTCTAGTTATCGACTCACTAACCAGTGAAATGGTTTTTCCCAATTTACTTAATCAAAACCCTTCATAATTTTGAACACCTCTATCAGATCTTCTCTTAGCCTTTTTTTTTGTTCTAATAAAAAGAGATCTAGTTTATCCTCATAATGTCCCTCATCCCTGGTATTAATTTTGTGAATCTCTTCTGCACACTCTCCATAGCCTTACTCTCTTTTCCAAAGTAAGGCATCCAAAAGTGGACATAATATTCTAACTATGATCCAAGCAATGATTTGTATATTCTGATCTTTCATCACCAGGTATGTCATCTTGGAGCATCTTGGCACAGAGATTCCACCTACACTTTCAGGAGGATAGTCACTAACTGGTAGTTAAAGTACAGGTTTGAGCTCTTGCTAGACAGGCAGTAGCTGCCAAGAGTAGCTTAAAGGTGAGCAGTACAATTACAATTAAAATGAGAAAAAGAGGCATACGATAAATCTAGGGTTAAAAATACAAAAGAAAATGAAGCCAAATACAGAAGTAAAAAAGGGGTGTAGAGTTTTGGGTATTGAGTTATGTTCAAGTGTTGTGTTTTAAAATATAAAATTTGAGCCAATTATAAAGCATGATGACAGTGTGGTGCCAATAGTAGATTTGTATTTTACTTTGTAAAGTGAGCTGACTGAAGAAAAAATGAAGAAAAAAATATTTTGTGTGATTTTGGTTGGAGTGAGGGAGTTGGAGGGCCTGATATCACTGAGCAGGAGTGGGGGGGGCGGTGACAGCACTGCAGAAAGCCGATGGGTCTGGCACACCTCGGTGTGTGAAGTAAAATCATAGAATCATAGAATTATAGATTGGTTACAGCACAGAAGGAGGCCATTCGGCCCATCGAACCCATGCCAGGTCTCTGCAAGACTAATCCAGCTAGTCCCATTCCCCCGCCCTTTCCCCGTAGCCCTGCACATTTTTTCCCTTCAAGTACTTATCCAATTCCTTTTTGAAAGCCACGATTGAATCTGCCTCCACCACCCTTTCAGGCAGTGCATTCCAGATCATAACTACTCGCTGCGTAAAAAAGCTTTTCCTCATATCACCTTTGGTTATTTTGCCAATCACCTTAAATCTGTGTCCTCTAGTTCTCGGCCCTTCTGCCAATGGAACAGTTTCTCTCTATCTATTCTGCCTAGACCCCTCATGATTTAGTACACCTCTATCAAATCTCCTCTCAACCTTCTCTGTTCTAAGGAGAACAACCCCAGCTTCTCCAGTCTCTCCACATATCCCTGGAATCATTCTAGTAAATCTTTTCTGCACCCTCTCTAAGGCCTTCACATCTTTCCTAAAGTGCAGTGCCCAGAATTGGACACATTACCTCACCACATGCCAGGAATTAAAAAAAAACCTAAAAAGTTACTTAAATTCATCTTTCTCCTTGTTTTTTGAACAAAACCTTAAATAGCCGAGCAAAGACACAATTCAACATTTGTACTGAGACAAATTTTCTGTAAACAATAATAGTGATTTCTCTCTGAGCTAGGATTTCTCTCTGAAGTTAAAATTAAACATTTGTTAATAGTTCAAATCTGAAACTTTACATGAATAAAGCTTTTAAATTTCTTTAGTCAGCTTGTTTTAATATCATTTGGAAAAAGAAAGAAAAATGAGGAAAAACACACTTCCATCTGCACTAATAAGTCATACTAATGTATCCTGGGAATAGATCATACTAATGTATCCTGGGAAATTCTCCATACTATACTCAGACTGTAGCATCCTGGGAATTGTAGCACAGGCGTAGTTGGTAACTTTTTTCAGGCATAGTTGGTAACTTTTTTCAGGCATAGTTGGTAACATTTTTCAGGTGTAGTTGGTAACTTTTTTCAGGCGTAGTTGTTAACTTTTTTCAGGCATAGTTGGTAACTTTTTTCAGGCATAGATGGTAATGTTTTTCAGGCATAGTTGGTAACTTTTTTCAGGCATAGTTGGTAACTTTTTTCAGGCATAGTTGGTAACTTTTTTCAGGTGTAGTTGATAACTTTTTTCAGGCATAGTTGGTAACTTTTTTCAGGTGTAGTTGGTAACTTTTTTCAGGCATAGTTGGTAACTTTTTTCAGGCGTAGTTGGTAACTTTTTTCAGGCATAGTTGGTAACTTTTCTCAGGCATGGTTGGTAACATTTTTCAGGCATAGTTGGTAACTTTTTTCAGGCATAGTTGGTAACATTTTTCAGGCATAGTTGGTAACTTTTTTCAGGTGTAGTTGATAACTTTTTTCAGGCATAGTTGGTAACTTTTTTCAGGCATAGTTGGTAACTTTTTTCAGGCGTAGTTGGTAACTTTTCTCAGGCATAGTTGGTAACTTTTTTCAGGCGTAGTTGTTAACTTTTTTCAGGCGTAGTTGATAACTTTTTTCTGGCGTAGTTGGTAAATTTTTTCTGGCATAGTTGGTAACTTTTTACAGGTGTAGTTGGTAACTTTTTTCAGGTGTAGTTGGTAACTTTTTTCAGGCGTAGTTGATAACTTTTTTCTGGCGTAGTTGGTAACTTTTTTCAGCTGTCAGAATGATAGTGTTGGGAAATATATTAACTGTAAGCCCAGGCTTTTGAGAAAGGCAAATGCCTACAAATAAAAATATTAATGAAATTACTCAAAGAGGTAACTGTCTTTGTAAGTTTAAACATGTTATGGTGAAATATGCATTTTTTAAAATGTACTTATATGAGAAACCTTATTTGAATCTGTTAACATACTGAAGGGAGAAATGGTGGCCACATTTTTTTCAGTTTTTATTGGCAAATTCTCCTGATTAGGTTAGTCAGGATTGGTTGTTTTCATAAGTACTTAGTAGTTTCCCATTTGGTAGTTTACTAGCTGTTTTCCTTATTTTAGATTCATGCCTCCTCAGTCCCATTCTATTGCTATAATTTGAGTCAATTAACAAAAGAGTGTGACACCTGAAGTGAGTGCAAATTTTATAATATAGGTGCAGGGTAGGTAAATGGATGAATGGATAGATAGATAGATATTACAAGCTCGTGTAGGATGATTATCCATCTTTCAGAAAGTTGAACTTTCTATTTCTGCGTTATTCTGGCACCATGGTGATCTTTTTGATGGAACAATAGGGTAGAAATTCCATGGGGGTTTTCTTGATCGTCCACCGTAACTTTGCCGGAAGGTCGGCAAAAACCCCAGAGGAACAGCGTATTCAAGGTAAATATCATCTTCTGATGTAAGATTTTAACTTCATCCACTAGATGGTGTATTATTGATCTGTGGAAGAAGGAGCATTACTGTTTTTTACCACAGAGAGGCAGCATTTCAAATTATATCACGGACCAAGTACTTGAATAGATTTTGCCAAGTACGCCTGGACTTAGTCTGTAATTTCTTTTCTTTGCTATCTTCTTATTAAGCTGGCCCCAATAATTAACCCATTAAGAACTGAACGATATTCAGAAACAGTTGGTTTCTTCCATATTTTGTTTTTTGAAATTATATTTTGCAAAATAATAATGCAGAACGCAGCAGTGTAAGCTGCCATGGAAGCTGCCAGAGCTGTCACGAGAGGCTCCCTCATTGTGGGTCCCATTGCCATGTTCATAGAGCTGACCACTTGCTCCATGGTTGAGAGTGTGCTCTCCATGCTCTACATGAAGCTCCGACATAAGTTGCAACTGGACTCCTCCATGCGAGGAAAGTGGGATTAGGCTGGGAGGCTCATTTTCGGCTGGCACGGACACGATGGGCCGAATAGCCTCCTTCTATGCCGTAAATTTTCTATGATTCTATGATTCTATGCTCTCAGCCTTTGTGCGCAAGCTCACTGGCAGGCTGCCCAGTGTACCTAGCATTTCCTGGTGTGTGCCTATCAGTGTTCTTCGGTAGTCTGGGCTCTTGAAGTCAACATCTGAGTCTTCTGCAGCAGGGCTAGGATGCGATTTCACCCTCTGGTGAGCTGGCTCCTGTGGCATCCTATGCCCTGCTCTAGCTCCTGCACAATTGTGCCCTGTAATTCATTGTGTGAAGTCCCCTCTAGTCTACCCTCTACAGTACAGTGGTGCTAGTCTCTGAGCTGGTTCTTGGTAGGATCAGATCGAGTGATGCTGCATCTTCAGGAAGTGTCGGGGGGCCTCAACATTTTTTGAACCTGAAATGAAAGAGAGGGACAAGGGTTAGCTTTTAGTGCCAAGGATAAGTAGGGAGAGATGATTTGCTACAGTTTGTCCTGTAGATTGTGTAGGGTGAGATATAAGTGAGAAGGGAAAAAGAGGGCAAGGTGCGTAGAAAACTTTCGGCACATCTCCTCGGGTGTCTGCACTCGCCGTGGCCATGACTCGCCGCCTGCACATCAGGTCGAGGACCTGCTCCTCCAGTGGGGAAAGGATGTGTAGGTGGCTTCGACCTCCTCTGGTTGCTGGCTGCTCTCTCATGTGTGCGACCACCTGCAAAAAGGAAGGGCTGTGTTAGTGTTAGCCTTATATTTTGAGGATGCGTCTGTCAGGCTAGATTAATGTGGATGATGAGTACAGTATGTGAGCTGTGGGGAAGAGAGAGTTCCAATAATGCTCAGAATAAGAGGTGCATGTTGTGAGTAGTGGGGCTGCAGGTGTGAGTAGAGAGCAATTGAGCTGAAAGCTAGGATTCTTACCTTGACAACCTCAGTGAGGTCATTAAACTTATTTCGGTCTTGCAGCCATGTCTTGGGAGCTAAGCTCCTGGCATTCACCTCTTCAGCCATCTCTTCCCACTGTTTTTGGAGATGATGTCTAGAGGGATATCTGCCCTCCCAGGTGGTACATGATCTCCCTCCTCCTGCTGACCATCTGCACAAGGTCCTTCAATGTTGCATCAGAAAATTTGGGTGTGCTAGCTACAGCTCATGCAACCATGTCTGCATCTTACATTAAATATAACGAATATACAAAGACGTCACAGGTGTTAATATTTGTCAAGCTCAAAATGCTTGCTACTTCAGTGAATAGCAGGCAACCAAAGACACTCAGCAACATTAGTCAAACAGCAGGTCCTCGTCCTTTTCTTCTTCGAGTAGGTTGGCTGGTGCATCCAAATGGTGTAGCCTACGACCTCCCTGTTCTTTATCCTTCTTCAGTTTCCAACCTTTCCTATTGTCTTCAGCCACAGCGCACTTCCCGTTTAAGAGGTGCAGGCTGTCTTTAAGCGGAATCAGTAGCAGTCGATTTCTCATCCCCCACCCAAACAGGCAGCAACCAATAAGCAGCAAGGTACTGTTGGCTGCACGCCTGTCTCAGTATAATGAACTGCCAGCACCAATTTCACATCCTTGAGACATACAGTGTGCACATGGATGCAATCAAATTTATAGACTGTCAAACTGTGGCCACATCTGCCCTTGCAGGTGGATATCAAAGATCCTACGGCACTATTTGAAGAAGAGCAATGAATTTACCCCTCAAACAACATCACTAAAACAGATTATCTGGTTATTTATCTCATTTCTGTTTGTGGGACTTTGCTGTGTACAAATTGGCTGTTGGATTTGCCTATATTACAACAGTGGCTATTTCATAAGCCGGATCGCCTGGCGGTGAAGGATAGAATACTAGAGCTTGGTCTTCAGTTGCTTCCAAGCCTTTATTCACAGAGCTCCACACTATCCACACCACACCCCAGATAAACTCTCTTATATATGGATACAAGAGAGCCCCAATTGATACACACTACCTGAATACAATTAAAACTAATTGATATAAATCACATGGATACAATTAACAGGCTACAGCACTTCATTGGCTGTGAAGTGCTTTGGGGCAGCCTGAGATTGTGAAAGGTGCAAGTTCTTCCTATCTTTTTATATTTCAACTTGTCCCTGGAAATATGCTGGAATATATCACGTTATTATTCAATGAATACTCTATGCTGGACAAGGAGGAAGTGGAGGATTTGATGCGGGTGGTTAATACTGGTCTAATTTTAATTACTTTGCTTCTCAGCTGTTTTAAAACCAGCAATATGAGGTGAGCGTTATTCTTTCATAATAAAAGTAAATACATTCATAGAGTTTGTGTACATTGTAATGTGGAACATCTTCAAAATCATTACAAAATCAAATTAGATGCTGTTATGGAAATTGGGCTATAAAGGATAACAGGTAACTGGACATGTGATAATTATTTTTACTGTATCCTCCAACTAACGAGCACTGCATATCCTAAGAGCCAGGTGCTGTTCCAATTCAAAATGGACAAGTTTGACCTGACTTGCTTCTTAAATTTAGATTACTTTTGTTTTGGCTCTTCACATGTTTTACTTATACATTAGTACTTCTTCTGTCAAAGTATACACAGCCACAGTATTGGTGATTTATCTCAAATAAACTTTGGAAAAATATATAATCATGAATGAGCAAAATAGTTTTAAATTACATCAACATATTCTACCAATGCTTTCATAAATATTTTGACAGAAGGGAAATGACTTTAATATGTTGACATTTTCTAAAGGGGGCAGTGTGTTAATTATACCAATACTATCAGTAAAATCCTTTACATACATCAACAGACTAAGACAACTCTACAGCAAAATTTTTAACATCTATTATTTAAAAATCTGTCCCTAAAGTGCGTATCCATATTTGGAAAAGTTGTGTAAATTTTCAGAAAGCTTCTATCTGTTGTTTTAAACCAAAAAAAGTGTTGGATAATATGGGGCCAAATTTCCTTAGCCATTCTAACAAACTCCTGCCATAACTTCGGCAGGAGTCCACCAGAATAGCTGCATACTTCAGATTGACTCAGATACTCTGAAGATCGTAAGTTTCATGATTTTTTTGTAACAGCAGCTCTCTTACAAAAGGAGTTGAGGGTGAATTTCTGTCTCCGGATGGGAGCCCTGACACCTTCCTTCAGAACTGGCAGAGAGGCTGGATTTCCCGTCAGCTTGGGACAGGCAGGTGCCTGAGATATCCTCGTAGTGGCATGGATGCCCGTGGCTCTATGTATGTTAGGTGTCCTACCCTGATCCTGCATATTATGGGACTGGAGGGCGCGATCCTGGCGTTTGTGTTGAGATCACAGCCCATGGAAATTTAGGCCTAACATCTGAAACAATAACTTGAATTTATATAGTGCCTTTAATGTAGACAATATCCCAAGATGCTTCACAGAGGAGAAATGGATATCAAGCAATAGTTGAAGATATAGAAATCTTTTAAAGGTGGGGCGAGAAATAGCAAGACAAAGGGCTGAGATGGCTTAAGGCTCACATACCAAAGGTGGAGAGGGGAATGCACAAGATATTAGATTCAGAGGACTAAAGAGCATGTTTGGGATATAGGACTTGCCGACATAAGGTGGGGCGGGGGCATGGAGAGATCTGTAAGTAAAGACAAGTATTTTGAATTTGTTGTATTGGAGAACAGGGATGTCTGCAAGGATGGAGTTGATGGGCAAGTGCGACTTAGTGCAGGACACAATGCTGGCAGTGAATTTTTGGAAAAATTGTAATTTATGCAGAATGGAGCACAAGGAGGCCAATGTGGAGGGTATTGAAGAAGCTGAGTGAGGAGGTGTCAAAGGTTTGGACAAGAGATTCATTAGTAGTAGACTTCAGTAAGGGCAGAGGCAGACAATATTGCAGAGGTGGAAGTAAGTGGTCTTGGTAATATTTAGGATGCGGGGTTTGAGATTTTGTTCAGCATTGAACACGACATTGAGAGTTTGCACCATCTGGTTTGAATTGAGTGAGCATGTGGGAAAGGGGGTGAAATTAGGGGCAAGAGTTTGGAGTTTTTGGCAGCAGACAAATAAAATGGTTTAGGTCTTTCCAGTGTTCAGTGGAAGAAGTTCTGGCTCATCCACAACTTAATGTCAGACAAATAGTTCTACAATACAGAGATAGAATCGTAGAATGTTACAGCACAAAATTAGTTCACTTGGCAAGTCTATGCAGTTTTTTTTTCTCCATATGAGCCACATCAGTTTATCCTACTCTTCTGCTTGCTTCCTATACCCATTGACATTTCTCTTTTTTAAGTAGAATTCCCTTTTAAAAGAAATTATAGACTCAACAACAGTTTGTGACAGAGAATTCCAAATTCTAACCACCCTCTGTGTGAAGAAAGTTCTTTTTTTAACCTACCCTTTTTATTCTTTTTGTGATTATCTTATTACTGTTTCACTGACATGTGGAAACAAGCTAAGACTATTTACGTTATCATAACCCTTCATAATCTTCAAGAGCTCTATCAGGTGACCCTTAATCTTCTCAACTCCAGGGAAAAAGCCCCAACTTCTGACGTCTCTCTTCACAACAGTAACTCTTCATCTCTGGCAATATCCTGTTAATCTACACTGTACCTTTCCAGTGCTTGTATATCCTTTCTATATTTCGATGTCCAAAACTGTACACAATATTCCAGCTGTAGCCTTATATAAGTTCAACATTACCTCCTTGATTTTGTACTCTATGCCTCTCGATATAAAACCAAGGACTTATATGCCTTTTTTATGGACTTATTTATTTGTGTTGCAGTGTTTAGTGACCTTTTTATCTGCACACCAAAGTCTTTATGCTCTTTCACTCCATATAAATGTAACATTTTCATGTGCATTTCCTTTCTGTATTCTTACATCCAAAATGATTCTGCAGTAGCAAGAGATTTTGCCATAGAGAGGGTGTGGTGTGGCCTGAGATGGTCACTCCAGATCTGGTGTTGCACGACTAAGTGCATTTGAGTCTGTGGCCTCAGATCTAATGGAGTGCAGGTGGGAACTGGACCAGGAAGAACAATGGGAGTGGGAGATTGTGGGTAACTGGGTGGGGATGAGGGCATTAAATACAGAACTAAGAGAACTATTGAGTAAGACAGTGTCATGTCAGGGCAAGAAGATGCAGCCAAGTTTCAGGCCACAACTGACCATTATTGTCCCTGCACTTGTACAAGCTGTATGCTTCATGGTAGCTGCAGGTGTCATTACAACAGATGACACAGCTTGGAAACTTCCCCTCTGCTGACCCAGATCCTGAGAAGGCAGGTTCCCACAGGTAGGTTTGACAAGGCCTGAAGAAATGGTTGATGGCATCTTGGCAAGTGCAGCCAAAAAGGCAACTCTGACTCTTCATCGCCCTGGTGTACTTTCTTTCATGCAGTACCATGTACAGCTTGACAAGCTGTTATTGGGGTTCTTCTGAAGAATCTTCCAGTATAACAATTAGTCAGGCATTCACATCTCATAGTGAATCCACCAGAGAGGTGGGGGGGGGTGGTGGAGTCTGCTAGCACAGCCACCTTTGTGATGAGCAGCCCCCACCAGCACAACCAGGTATGTTACCCCTCTTTGCAGATGCAGAGCTGTGGGTGCCAATGGGAGGCCACAGTGTACCTCAGGCAGCCTGACCTGCCTGGTGTCCCTCTGCATCTTGTCCTCTTCCTGAACATGTCAGCTCAGTGGATCTCTATTAGCAAATCCTCTGGTGCCAATAAAAGGAGCTGGTGGCAAAAAGTAAATAAATCTCAGCCCCAGGACATTGTTGCAGGAGTTCCTCAGGGCAGTGTCCTAGGTCCAACCATCTTCAGCTGCTTCATCAATGACCTTACCTCCATCATAAGGTCAGAAATGGGAATGTTCACTGATGATTGCATAGTGTTCAGTTCCATTCGCAGCCCCTCAGATAATGAAGCAGTCCATGCCCGCATGCAGCAAGACCTGGACAACATCCAGGCTTGGGCTGATAAGTGACAAGTAACATTCGCGCTGGACAAGTGCCAGGCAATGACCATCTCCAACAAGAGAGAGTCTAACCACCTCCCCTTGACATTCAACGACATTATCATTGTCAGAACCCCACCATCAACATCCTGGGGGTCACCATTGACCAGAAACTTAACTGGACCAGCCATATAAATACTGTGGCTACAAGAGCAGTTCAGAGACTGGGTATTCTGTGGCGAGTGACTCACCGCCTGACTCCCCAAAGCCTGTCCACCATCTACAAGTCACGAGTCAGGAGTGTGATGGAATACTCTCCACTTGCCTGGATGAGTGCAGCTCCAACAACACTCAAGAAGCTTGACACTATCCAGGACAAAGCTGCCGGTTTGATTGGCACCCCATCCACCACCCTAAACAGTCACTCCCTTCACCACCAGCGCATCATGGCAGCAGTGTGTACCATCTACAGGATGCACTGCAGCCACTTGCCAAGGCTTCTACGAAAGCACCTCCAAAACCTGCGACCTCTACCACTTAGAAGGACAGGCACAGCAGGCACATGGGAGCAACACCTGGTGCACATTCCCCTCCAAGTCACACACCATCCCGACTTGGAAATATATCGCCGTTCCTTCATCGTCGCTGGGTCAAAATCCTGAAACTCCCTACCCAACAGCACTTTGGGAAAACCTTCACCACACAGACTGCAGCAGTTGGAGAAGGCGGCTCACCACCACCTTCTCAAGGGCAATTAGGCATAGGCAATAAATGCTGGCCTTGCCATCGATGCCCACATCCCATGAATGATGAAAGCCTAAATTCCAGGTGGAAAAAATAACAATACAAGACCAGTCTTACCTGTAAAATCTGCAGATATTTTAAAGGCTCTCCCACCTGCAGGTCTGCCCGTAGCCTCCTTCTCACCAGGTTTCCTTTGTGTTTCTGGGGATGCAGCATCCAGCATACTGGCAGGCCGGAAAATGGTGGCATTCCCTTCCATAGTGCTGTTTACATATGTTAATGAAGCTCCCACCTGCTTCAGATGGGAACTTCAGACACTCACCCTAGACCCAACCAGAAGATTCAGCGAGGCCCAAAATCAGTGGGAATCTGGTGGAACTGATTTCTGCTACATTTACCAGCCTCTACTGCCCCAATAATGCTCCCTTGGGCACCAAGAAGATGAAAATTGGCCCCTCTTAGTCAGATGGATATTTTAGTGCTAAATTATGAATATCTTTGAGCTGAATCTCACTAGAGAGTGATCTGGTGCTTTGTGGCACTCTGTCTCCAAACAGAAATCTTTTAGGAGCTGATCACTATTGATAAAAAGAATGCAAATGAAACGTTACCTGATCAGGATTTAACAATAAGGTGCCACTTATAAGTATCCAATGTCCATATTGTTTTTATTTTTACGGTCATCTTTTCTCTTAATCTTTTTTTTATTCGTTCATGGGATGTGGGCGTCGCTGGCGAGGCCGGCATTTATTGCCCATCCCTAATTGCCCTTGAGAAGGTGGAGGTGAGCCGCCTTCTTGAACCGCTGCAGTCCGTGTGGTGAAGGTTCTCCCACAGTGCTGTTAGGTAGGGAGTTCCAGGATTTTGACCCAGCGACGATGAAGGAACGGCGATATATTTCCAATTGTAAACAATTTTACAACACCAAGTTATAGTCCAGCAATTTTATTTTAAATTCACAAGCTTTCGGAGGCTTCCTCCTTCCTCAGGTGAACGTCTGTTGGAAATGAAATCCTCGAAATGAAATCGCATTTATAATTCACAGAACAATGCTTGGTGATTACAGACAGTTTTTTCAACTGCCCGTTGCCAAGGCAATCAGTGTGCAGACAGACAGGTGTTACCTGCAAGGTCTCCGAATATACAAATCACCAAAAAAAAACAACAAACAAAAAAAAACAGAGATAGAGAGGTAGAAACATAGAGAAGACAGCAACTGACCCGTTATATTAAAAACAGATAACATTTGTTCACTGGTGGGGTAACGTGTAGTGTGACATGAACCCAAGATCCCGGTTGAGGCCGTCCTCATGGGTGCGGAACTTGGCTATCAATTTCTGCTCGACGATTTTGCGTTGTCGTGTGTCTCGAAGGCCGCCTTGGAGTACGCTTACCCGAAGGTCGGTGGCTGAATGTCCTTGACTGCTGAAGTGTTCCCCGACTGGGAGGGAACCCTCCTGTCTGGCGATTGTTGCGCGGTGTCCGTTCATCCGTTGTCGCAGCGTCTGCATGGTCTCGCCAATGTACCATGCTCTGGGGCATCCTTTCCTGCAACGTATGAGGTAGACAACGTTGGCCGAGTCACAGGAGTATGAACCATGCACCTGGTGGGTGGTGTCCTCTCGTGTGATGGTGGTATCTGTGTCGATGATCTGGCATGTCTTGCAGAGGTTACCGTGGCAGGGTTGTGTGGTGTCGTGGACGCTGTTCTCTTGAAAGCTAGGTAATTTGCTGCGAACGATGGTCTGTTTGAGGTTGGGTGGCTGTTTAAAGGCGAGTAGTGGAGGTGTGGGGATGGCCATAGCGAGGTGTTCGTCGTCATTGATGACATGTTGAAGGCTGCGGAGAACATGGCGTAGTTTCTCTGCTCCGGGGAAGTACTGGACGACAAAGGGTACTCTGTTGGTTGCGTCCCGTGTTAGTCTCCTGAGGAGGTCTATGCGATTTTTTGCTGTGGCCCGTCGGAACTGTCGATCGATGAGTCGAGCGTCATATCCCGTTCTTACTAGGGCGTCTTTCAGCGTCTGTAGGTGTCCATCGCGTTCCTCCTCGTCTGAGCAGACCCTGTGTATTCGCAGGGCCTGTCCATAGGGGATGGCCTCTTTGATGTGGTTAGGGTGGAAGCTGGAAAAGTGGAGCATCGTGAGGTTGTCTGTGGGCTTGCGGTAGAGTGAGGTGCTGAGGTGCCCGTCTTTGATGGAGATTCGTGTGTCCAAGAAAGAAACTGATTCTGAGGAGTAGTCCATGGTGAGCTTGATGGTGGGATGGAACTTGTTGATGTTATCGTGTAGTCTCTTTAGTGATTCCTTGCCGTGGGTCCATAGAAAGAAAATGTCGTCGATGTATCTGGTGTATAGTGTTGGTTGGAGGTCCTGTGCAGTGAAGAAGTCCTGCTCGAACTTGTGCATGAAAATGTTGGCGTATTGGGGTGCGAATTTGGTCCCCATGGCTGTTCCGTGTGTTTGGGTAAAGAACTGGTTATTGAAGGTGAAGACATTGTGATCCAGGATGAAGCGGATGAGTTGTAGGATGGCGTCCGGAGATTGGCTGTTGTTGGTGTTGAGTATTGATGCTGTCACAGCGATGCCGTCATCGTGGGGGATACTGGTGTATAGTGCCGAGACGTCCATCGTGGTGAGAAGTGTTCCTGGTTCAACTGGTCCGTGGGTACTGAGTTTTTGTAGGAAGTCTGTAGTGTCGCGACAGAAGCTGGGGGTTCCCTGTACGATGGGTTTCAGGATGCCCTCGATGTATCCAGAGAGGTTCTCACACAGGGTTCCGTTGCCTGATACGATAGGGCGTCCGGGTGTGTTGGCTTTGTGTATCTTTGGGAGGCAGTAGAAGTCTCCCACGCGGGGAGTACGTGGGATGAGAGTGCGTAGGATGCTTTGAAGGTCTGGATCGAAGGTCTTGATCAGTTTGTTGAGCTGGTGGGTGTGTTCTTTGGTCGGATCTGCGGGTAACCGTCTGTAGTGTTCCTGGTTGTCCAGTTGTCGGTATGCTTCTTTGCAATAATCCAGGACTTCTTCACTGCACAGGACCTCCAACCAACACTATACACCAGATACATCGACGACATTTTCTTTCTATGGACCCACGGCAAGGAATCACTAAAGAGACTACACGATAACATCAACAAGTTCCATCCCACCATCAAGCTCACCATGGACTACTCCTCAGAATCAGTTTCTTTCTTGGACACACGAATCTCCATCAAAGACGGGCACCTCAGCACCTCACTCTACCGCAAGCCCACAGACAACCTCACGATCCTCCACTTTTCCAGCTTCCACCCTAACCACGTCAAAGAGGCCATCCCCTATGGACAGGCCCTGAGAATACACAGGGTCTGCTCAGACGAGGAGGAACGCGATGGACACCTACAAACGCTGAAAGACGCCCTAGTAAGAACGGGATATGACGCTCGACTCATCGATCGACAGTTCCGACGGGCCACAGCAAAAAATCGCATAGACCTCCTCAGGAGACTAACACGGGACGCAACCAACAGAGTACCCTTTGTCGTCCAGTACTTCCCCGGAGCGGAGAAACTACGCCATGTTCTCCGCAGCCTTCAACATGTCATCAATGACGACGAACACCTCGCTATGGCCATCCCCACACCTCCACTACTCGCCTTTAAACAGCCACCCAACCTCAAACAGACCATCGTTCGCAGCAAATTACCTAGCTTTCAAGAGAACAGCGTCCATGACACCACACAACCCTGCCACGGTAACCTCTGCAAGACATGCCAGATCATCGACACAGATACCACCAGCACACGAGAGGACACTACCCACCAGGTGCATGGTTCATACTCCTGTGACTCGGCCAACGTTGTCTACCTCATACGTTGCAGGAAAGGATGCCCCAGAGCATGGTACATTGGCGAGACCATGCAGACGCTGCGACAACGGATGAACGGACACCGCGCAACAATCGCCAGACAGGAGGGTTCCCTCCCAGTCGGGGAACACTTCAGCAGTCAAGGACATTCAGCCACCGACCTTCGGGTAAGCGTACTCCAAGGCGGCCTTCGAGACACACGACAACGCAAAATCGTCGAGCAGAAATTGATAGCCAAGTTCCGCACCCATGAGGACGGCCTCAACCGGGATCTTGGGTTCATGTCACGCTACACGTTACCCCACCAGCGAACAAATGTTATCTGTTTTTAATATAACGGGTCAGTTGCTGTCTTCTCTATGTTTCTACCTCTCTATCTCTGTTTTTTTTTGTTTGTTGTTTTTTTTTGGTGATTTGTATATTCGGAGACCTTGCAGGTAACACCTGTCTGTCTGCACACTGATTGCCTTGGCAACGGGCAGTTGAAAAAACTGTCTGTAATCACCAAGCATTGTTCTGTGAATTATAAATGCGATTTCATTTCGAGGATTTCATTTCCAACAGACGTTCACCTGAGGAAGGAGGAAGCCTCCGAAAGCTTGTGAATTTAAAATAAAATTGCTGGACTATAACTTGGTGTTGTAAAATTGTTTACAATTGTCAACCTCAGTCCATCACCGGCATCTCCACATCATGGATATATTTCCAAGTCGGGATGGTGTGTGACTCAGGGGTGAACATGCAGGTGGTGGTGTTCCCACCTATCTGCAACCTGAACTGATCCAGCTTGTCCTGAAGAAAATGTCACACATTTTTGCAAACAAAATTTTGTTTCACATTTAGCTGGGTGGAGCATTTTGGATGGCAGTGGTGGAAGTAATGACAGCTTGTGTGTCCCTGAAATGTGGGTTGAAAGCTGGAATGTCTAAAGTACATGCTTCTTACTTCTGTAACTTATAGATTACATTCCACTTCCTAAGTGCAACATTAAAAGGAAGCTATAAAATTGTCCAACAAAACCATATATTTTCTGTAACATGGCTGAGCAATTTTCATTTCCAATACACTGTATCAAGAACTGATAGGACATAGCTCTAATTGAGTTCAGTGTTGCTCCTGCAATCAGGGGAAGGTGTTGAATGAAAGACATGCATTTTCCCACAGGAATGGAGAGAACAGCACTAATACTTGTTCATTTTTATGCATTTATTAGTGGTTAGCTGTTGTTTCATTGGTAGAAGCCCGTGAGAAAGTCACTCGCTTATTTATGCCCATTTTTTGTCTTACTAATTTCCCTGTAAAACACCTTGGGGGAGATTTCCTGTGAATTATCTGTTGAGGCTAGGTCAAATTAAAATTTCAAAACTGAGATTGATCAATTTTTGTTAGGCAAGGGTATTAAGGGTTACAGAACCAAAGCAGGTAGATGGAGTTAAGATACAGATCAGCAATTAACTAATTGAATGGCGGAACAGGCTCAAGGGGCTGAATGGTATCATAGTATGTTACAGCACAGAAGGAGGCCATTTGGCCCATCGTACCTATGCCAGCTCTCTGAAAGAGCTATCCAATTAGTCCCACTCCCCTGCTCTTTCACCATAGCGCTGTAAATTTTTTCCCTTCAAATATTTATCCAATCCTGTTCCTATGTTCCTATTTATGTGTAGCAAAATCGTAAACATGTTTACAAAGAATATGTTTATGGTTTAACTGCACAAAGCACAGGCAGGAAATGTTTTCCCTCATAAGTGACTTTTAAAAAAAATCTTGATCAATATTCTTTTTATAGCACCAACAACTTTGAGAAACAGGTTTAAATGAACAGTGCTATCCACAGTAAATATGGTAAAAATGGCCAAAATAAATTAAAAGTAATCCTCAACTAGAGGAGGCAATGAATGCCCTTCATTCATTGAAACCACTTTTTTCTATTACTGGTATATTGTGTGGTCCACCAATAACTGTCTATGTTGTTGTTAACCACAAAATCCTGACCTAATCCTGACTGGAAGTTACAGAGCTGAATTCCACTTTCCCCACATTATAAACAAGAGCAAGTTGTACGTACATAACTAGTCCTCTCTCAGCATTGTGTAGAGCTTATTTTTGCAATAATAGAAATAGGAGTGGAGTGAAAGGCTCCTCCATCTCTAAAGCTGCCTCCAAGAAACTCAATTTTCTCTTTCATGCCAAATGCTTATTTTCCCTTCTTTCACCTTTAATTCTATGGAAAGTCAAAGTTGAACCAAGCCTTTCACATTGCTCCTTTATCTGGGAGCTATGCCTAGTACTTTTCTTGCACTCTAGTTCAGGATACCAATAGAAGCTTATTTTCAGAAAAGCGATCCCTCCATCAACCACCAACTTTTCTCTCTGTTGCAACCTTTACTTCACCAATACTCCTACAGTCAATGCTCCTCTGAGCTTTTCTCTCATTTTTATTTTAGGCTTCAAATATGCCTAGCTACACACTCTCCTCCTCCCTACATCCCCATCATTTTGAAATCAAGGGGGTAATTTTCTGAGTAAATGGAAGTGACAGTGAACCTTATCAGTTGCCAGTGCACATTGGAAAATTGTGAGCACATTGCCATGTCATTTTCAGTTCATTTATTTCAGTGATTTCAATGTGCTATAAAGTACGAGCAGTGATTTTTCAATATGCTTGGTGGCAGGTGTAGCTCCAGGTTGCAATGTGTACTTGGAAAATTTAGGTCCAAGACTCATCTTAGAGTTTCTTACTCCAACTCATTCTTTCCCAGGATCTGAAAACTATGGAAATTCTTGCCTCCCTCAGTCTTTCCCTCCTCCTCCAATCTCCAGCCGAGTTTGGCATTTTCTGATCATTATTTCTTGATTTACCTTATCTTCTCTTTTACATTTTCTAACCTTGGTGGTATCCTTCTACTGCTCTTTACCATGGTTTCCCAGTGATTTAAAAAACCTTCAAAAGGTCAAACCAATCTGCAATGTTACTAAGCAACCAATGATTTTCTTTGGAAATAGGTGTACAATTACAGCTACATCATCTCTTCTCAGCTTCATAGACAGCTTCTAAAACTTAATTAAAGCAGGACAAAATTTGAAATGCTGGTTTATAAATTTTGCATTGATGCTCGGAAATTTAATTTCATGAAAACCATTTCAATCACATTTTACAGTATGAAAGTCATCAGGATTTGAAAAAAAAAACATTTTTTCTTCTTAGCAGCCTTCATTGTCACGTTCTCCTTTGAGCTCAAGGGAACTGGGTGAAACAGACATTTAGTAATAAGCGTAAGTAGAATACACATAAAATACTAATATAACATGTAACTAATATATTTTCAGTATCTTGTGTGAGGACAGTAAAATTGCTCTGGACTTTCAATGGAGCTGTTAGCTAGAAGTAGGCTTTCATCACATGGTCTCACCCCCTATCTCTGTTACGTCCTCCAGCCCTACAACCCTCCAAGAACTCTGCCTTCCTCCAACTCTGGTTCTTGTGCATCCCCCACTCCTTCTGCCTCACCATTGGTGGCTGCGTCTTCAGCCATTTAGTCTATAAGCTTTGGAATTCCCTTCCTAAACCTCTCCACCTCTCTCTCCTCCTTTAAGACCCTCCTTAAAGCCCACCTGTTCAACCAAGCTTTTGGTCACCCCTTTTAATGTCTCCATCTTTGGCTTGATATTGATTTTTGTCTGATCACTCTTCTGTGAAGCACCTTGGGACGTGTTTCTATGTTAAAGGCACTATACAAATGAAAATTCTTGTTATTGAGTTCAAGCTTAACACTGAATATGCTTCAATCTGCCAAAAATGCGACAGGTTTCATTTGTGCTCAACTACATTGCAAGGTAGATATGCTATAGATATGGAAACATTTACTTTGAGAAAGGCTGGAAAGGATTATCAGTCTTTATTTTGTAACAAATACACTTCCTCTTGTTCACGATTTCTGGAGGTATGCAGCGGTGATTGGAGATTAGAAGCGATGAGATTAACTGGAAGGGCGGTATATAACATACAGCTGATTTCTGCTAAAATGAGGGCTGTTTTGCTAAGATATGATTGTTAGGGTTTGGTATCTGCAATTCTAAAGACTGCTTACAAAAAAAAAGTGTAAAATTTGTACCCCAGCTCATTTAATCACTCATATTGCTGTAAACGGAAACATTTCATATTTTATTAAAAAATCCTTTGTGAAGAAAGGACCTGCATGTGCAAGATTGAAATTATTCCATGTTACCTCCAGACTTGACTATTCCAATGCTCTCCTGGCCAGCCTCCCATCTTCCATCCTCCATAAACTTCAACTCATCCAAAACTCTGCTGCCCATATCTTAACTCGCACCAAGTCCCGTTCACCTATCACCCCTGTGCTTGCTGACTTACATTGGCTCCTGGTCTGCCAATGCCTCGATTTTAAAATTCTCATCCTTGAATTCAAATCCCTCCATGGCCACGCTGCTCCCTATCTCTGTAACCTCCCCCAGCCCTACAACCCTCCCCATGATCTCTGCGCTCCTCCAATTCTGGCCTCTTGCGCATCCCCAACTTTAATTGCTCCACCATTGGCGGTCGTGCCTTCAGCTGCCTAGGCCCTAAACTCTGGAATTCCCTCCCTCTCTGCCTTTCTACCTCTCTCTTTTTTTAAGACGCTCCTTAAAACCTACCTCTTTGACCAAGCTTTTAGTCACCTGTCCTAATATCTCCTTATGTGTCTCGGTGTCATATTCTGTTTGATAATGCTCCTATGAAGCACCTTGGGACGTTTTACTAGGTTAAAGGCATTATTTAAATGTAAGTTGTTGTTGTTGAAAAACAAAACGTGTGATTATTTGGAGAACAAATTGCGCTTAGAACAAAAATTCTACAGAACAGTGAATACAAAATGATTTGATAAATTGGAATTCTATGCTTAAATTAAAATTGTGCTTGGAACAATAATGTATTTACATGGAGCCAATTGTGTAAATAATAATAAATTCCTACAGGCCTGGTAGGCTGGGGGAATGAATGTGGTTATTATACTGTGGACTCACAGGATTATGCACTAACAAATCTTGAAGATTCACAGTGCACTGTGTGCGGGTTTATATTCTGTGCAGGCTTAAGGCTCGTGGTCAACCTGTCTGTTACAGTCTGCTTATATCTTTCTGAAATCCAAAATATAAATTGTCAAATCTTTACAATTACTCAATTAAAAAGCATTGAATTCAATATTTTTAAGAACACCAATTTGGTACACAACTGAATAACTTTAATGAGACCAAGCTTCATTTACTCCTTGTGCCCCAGAGGATTGACTTTAAGATCATTTTCCTCACCTTCAAATCTCTCATGCCCCACCCAATCTCAACAATCTATTGTAGCTGCATGTCCCCACACACTCCCTCCACTCCGTTGACACCAGTCTATTCCTTATTCCCCTTCCCTCTACTGTGCCTAAGATGGACATTCCTTCAGCATTATTTACCCCTCAGAACCCTTTCCCCAGCAGCAACAACAACAACTTGCATTTATATAGTGCCTTTCACATAGTAAAACATCCCAAGGTGCTTCACAGGTGCATTAGCAAACAAAATTTGACACTGAACCACATATGGAGATATTAGGACAAGTAACCAAGAGTTGGTTTTCAGGAGCATCTTAAAGGAGCAGACAGAGGCAGAGAGGTTTAGGGAGGGAATTCCAGAGCGAAGGGGGCCTAGGCAGCTGAAGGCACGGCCTGCAATGGTGGAACAATTAAAATTGTGGATGCACAAGAGACGAGAATTGGAGGAGCGCAAAGATCTCAGAAGGTCGTAGGGCTGGAGGAGGTTACAGAGATAGGAAGGGGTGAGGCTATGAAGGGATTTGAAATCAAGGATGAGAATTTTAAAATCGAGGTGTTGCTGGACCGGGAGCAAATGTAGGTCAGCGAGCATAGGAGTGATGGGTGAACAGAACTTGGTGCGAGTTAGAATACGGACATCAGAGCACCTCCACCTTGTCACCTCCTTCCCTCCCTTACAAAGCCTCCTTATGATCATTCTCTTTGCCTGTGCTTTTGCCCTTCACCGTTCATTTATCCTGTTCCTCTTCTGTTCAGTGTCTGCTTTTTATTCATTGCTCGATAAAACGTTTTCAGACATCTCTGCATTTGAGGAGGGCTATCAAAATGCAAGCGACTGTTGTTGATTCCACATTTGAGGTGTGTCAGGGTAGTCTCACACAACACCTTCAAAAATGAAAGCTGCCTTCATCCTGAGAAAGGTAGTCTTAATTTTTGAATTAAATAATAAAACACATTAAAGGGTGAAATCATGCCATGCGATATTAACATACATATGCTTTGGTATTAAATTCCTCTGGCTATTTTAATGAGATGTTACCCCAATTATAATTTATGTAATAATGGCTTTGCTAAAAAGTGGGCAAAGGTATTTCATAACAACACTTTAGTGTTATTGGAATGCTAATATCGCAAAAGGACAATTTCACACTTTCAGATGTTTTTGTGGCACATTAATACATTGTGGTTGAAAGCATGTCAGTTCCATTAAAAAAATTCTTTAGGGGATTTGTTCTCCTCTGTTCGCTGTCTTCCTCATTTTATACTCACATATACTTTTTGGCTAAAATTAGAAAACTGGATAAATTTAACCCATAAGTGTCATAAGTATTTCACTCCATTGTGGAGTATATTGCAGTACGGTAATTGCGGTAGATAATTACCACGTTAATTCAAATTCTACAGTAACATAGCCTCCAGCAGAATAACAGCTCAAACGTTTGACATGGCAAAATATGTTTGCATTATGAAACACAGAATAAACATTTTCTTGCAGGAATACAAATTAAATGAATTTAAGCCATAGTTTTTAAACATTTGTACTCATCCAAAACAAAGTAGGTGTGAAATTCCTCCTGCCAATGATTTTAGCAAAAAAAAAGCAGTGATTGGGATTTTGGCAAGAGGAATTTCACCTACAATGTGTGTGGAATATCTTGTTTAATGGACTTCAGTTATAATATATAATATTAAAAGAATTATTTAAATAGGGAGGTGTCATGCAAATGAATGAAATATGTAGCTCAGAGGTGACCTATGAGAGGAGAAAATGGGGGGGGGGTGATATTAAAAAACATTCTATTACTGATTCTATACATTTGAAGAAGAAAAATATTAGAATATGGGGAAAGAACAGGAAAACTGAAGTGTATTAGATAGCTCTGAGGTGGAGTTAGCAGCGGTGCAAGCTCTTTCTGTGGTTAAATTTCTATGGTTCTCTTTTCACAATGCAATAAAACCATTTACAAGGGGCTGTTTCTGGTTGTGTTATATCACTTAGTGTAAGTGGACCTTCAAAGTAGGTAAATTATGCAAGTGTTTACTATGTACTCTGCGTTTTCTATATCAAAGTCTTAATATGTAACATTATGTAGCTGTAGATACTTTAAACAACACCAGGCAAAATTGTTTCAGGAAACGACAGCTGGAGTATTTCCACGTGGGTTAAACTGTTGTATCTGCCGTGTGGTAATTGTAGCCGAGGCTTCACACAATATTGCTGCACGTTGGACTCTCTTCCAGACTGTCAGCACCCGGAACCATGCCCCTTGTAATCAAAAATTCAGAGTTAATTATTATCACATGCTGAACCAGAATTTTTGGTGCATGCATTATGCTTTGGGACTTCTGTGACTTGTCTGATATTATTCCTCATTTATTCACTTCCATTAAAGACACCAGGGTCAAATTTTGTGAAGTGGCTGCATCTCACTACATGCTCCACTTAACATTAATAACTAAAAAAAAACAATTTTCACTTGTTTTGCATTCAATTAAATGTATATTACAAACATGCTTGTTTGGAGCCAGCTTTGAAGTTTGGAGTCAATTTTCCTACTCTTTCTGCAAAACTGATCAATTTGTTTACAGTATCAGTAAATTGTTTAATGAATCTTACTATCTTACTTTTGTATATATAACCCCCCGCCTCCACCACACACACACACAAATTAGCTTTTAAAGTAAAGCGGACTTGATGTTGACTTTTATAGTAGGTATATATTTATTTTAGAAAAATTTATTTAGAAGTGTGGTGTGGAAGACTGAAGCGCCTAAACGGAATATTGTTTTTTATATGTGTGGAACCTCCTTAAATCTGGGTCAGTGTGGGTTGGTCACTACAGCTGCAGGAATTCGGATAAACGCTCCAATTTCATAAACATTGGCTGAAGTTTGGTGAGTCAGACGAAAAACTCATCGAGGCTTCTTTATTACCGTTTGCTTTCAAGGCTTACACACCATTCTTATTCAGCAGTGAGGCTGTTTTCATCTTCGGATATTCTCGCTTTTTTTCCTGAGCGACATTTTATAATTCGAGAAATTTCTAAAGTCATAATGCATAATGTTGTTAGTTGTCCGTTGTAATCTTATTAGTGCTCAGTTTTGATGTTCGTTGTTTACCCGTGCGAACTTAATACTTCTGAAACGCTCAAGTTTTAAACAATTATATTTTCAACTTTTGCATTGCAGTGTAAGGATTGGTTTGTAACCAATTTTCTGTAATTTTCTGACTTTTAAAAAAAAATATTTTTTACTCAGTAGAATTAAAAAATCTTATTCTTGGAATTGATAGGTTGCAGAATTTACATTTTTTTTTAACTCTCCAGATTATCCGTTTAACTTTTGGTGGATTTTTTTTTTTGTAGAGTTTACCAGTTGTAGTTTTTATTTGCATTAATTGAGTTTTTGTTTGTTTTCTGGTGACGTGCCCGTGCTGCTCACATTGCTGTAGCAATGGCGAGCTTCACTTGGCCGCTTTTCTTCTGCTTTCTGCTGCGGGTGACGAGCTGCGGTCTGGTCGCCGCCGAGCCCGCGCAGTCCCCGGACGAGCCCGCGTGCCTGCAGCGCTGCGATGTGTCCAAGTGCCCGAGTCCCAGCTGTTTCCATGGTTACGTGCACGACGCCTGTCACTGCTGCCTGGTGTGCGCCGCTGGAGAGGGTGAAGCCTGCGGGCGCCCGAACGATGTGACTTGCGGGGAAGGGATGGAGTGCAAGTCCGCCTTCGGCAAGCTTCTGGCAAAGAGACCGGGGGTCTGCCGGTGTAAATTCAACTACAAGGTGTGTGGCAGCGACGGCAAGACCTATGACAACGTGTGCAAACTCAAGCTGGTCAGCAGGAGAGCCCTGCAGCTGAGACTGCCGGCCATCATTCAAGTTCACAAAGGCGCATGTGAAGCAGGTAAGCAAGTACTTTAATAACGTGCAGCAGTTGGGTTTCTATAGCAGTTTTTAAGTTATTTACAGACCCAGTTATATCCCAGTAACAGCCGGAGCTTATTTGATCAATTTGCAACAATTACATTTCAGTGGGTAGTCTTTCAATATGGAGATCATCACATATCAAAAAGGCCTGGTGCAGAGTCTGGGGTGTCCACCATGACACCACCAAATTGAAACTTGCCCAAACTTCCTACTCAAACTTTGGAGTAAAGTAATGGACTTACAAAGCTCTTGGGGTCCCTCTCATGTAGTTGTTGAAGTCAACATGACAGTACAACCTAACATCCATGTTCTCCATGCTGAGATAATTGGGGCAAGACTCTTAAAGATGAGTTGGTACTGTAAATGCTAACGTGATGCAATTGCCTATATGTTTTTTTATTTTTCACCTTGAGAAAGTATCTTAAGTGACAATTATCTTTACATAGAATTACATAGAATGTACAGCACAGAAACAGGCCATTTGGCCCAACAGGTCCATGCTCCACAAGAGCCTCCTCCTTCCCTACTTCATCTAACCCTATCAGCATATCCTTCAGTTCCTTTCTCCCTTATGTGTTTATCTAGCTTCCCCTTAAATGCATCTATGCAAGTCGTCTCAACTACACCTTGTGGCAGCGAATTCCACATTCTAACCTCTTTCTGATTAAAGAAGTTTCTCCTGAATTCCCTATTGGATTTATTAGTGACTATCTTATATTTATGGCCCCTAGTTCTGGTCTCCCCTGCAAGTGGAAACATCTTCTCTACATCTACCCGATCAAACCCTTTCATAATCTTAAAGTCCTCTATCAGGACACTCCTCAGTTTTCTTTTCTAGAGAAAAGAGCCCCAGCCTGTTCAATCTTTCCTGATAGGTATAACCTCTCAGTTCTGGTATCATCCTAGTAAATCTCTTTTGTACCTTCTCCAGTGCCTCCATATCCTTTTCATAATATGGAGACCAGAACTGTTCATCATACCCCATTTATGATCTAACCAAGGTTCTATACAAGTTTAACATAACTTCTCTGTGTTTCAATTCTGTGCTTCTGGAAATGAACCTCAGTGCTTTGTTTGCATTTTTATGGCTTTATTAATCTGCGTTGCTACTTTTAGTGATTTGTGTATCTGTACCCCCAGATCCCTCTGCTCCTCCGCCCCATTTAGATTCTTAGGGGGAAAAAATGGATAGGGGCCGTTTTTGGGCGTAGGTAGCATGATGTGCTATTACCCCACGCCCAATGACCCCTGCGCAGGCAGGATGCAAGTTTCAGCCCACTGGAGGACTCACCTGCAATCAGCTTTCCATTCCAGGCCTTGCAGGTGGAATCAATGCAATTTGCACTTGCCACCACCAGAGGGAGCTCAATCTCTTAAAGGGAGCATGTTTCTTAGAAATCTCTTAAAGGTAGCTGGTACCTGTTATTTGCTGAAAATAACAGTCTACTGTTCGCACGAAGTCCGAACAGAGATCAGACATCGCACATGTAAAACACAGACGTAGGTCGCATCCCTATGTTTACACACTGATAAGTTATGTTAAAACATTGAATAAAGGTTGCGCACTATTAAATCCCACATCCTCCAATCTACATGCCAGACCTCACCAATCTGCCATTCTGAGTTGGTACCAGGCCTGCGAGAGTGCATGCACCAAGATTCTCTGCTGGTGCACCAGAGACCTTGGTGCAAGAGGTGGACAGAAGAAGGGACATCCTGCAGTGGCAGGAGGGTGGAGTGGGGTGGGG
This sequence comes from Heptranchias perlo, assembly GCF_035084215.1. NCBI lineage: Eukaryota > Metazoa > Chordata > Chondrichthyes > Hexanchiformes > Hexanchidae > Heptranchias > Heptranchias perlo. The sequence continues at coordinate 131,148,053 of NC_090325.1, forward strand.
GGGGCAAAAGGCCCTCCAGACATATATCCAAAAGGCAGTGGGAGGCAACGGGGGACGAAGTCAATGCCAGGCGCACAGCATCATGAACATGGATGCAGTGCAGGAAGAAGTTCAATGCTTTGCCATGAGTGGTCAAGGTGAGTGAGGTCAACTGTCAAGTGGCGTCTCCTACCAACTGCACCACGCACTACACCCCCCATCACCCACATACCAACAAACTTTTTCCATCAGTACTCAACTCTTCCAACCAGACGCTTCCTCTCACCCTTACACTATACCACTGTTTCAAGTTGCCCACACAGACTGGCAGCTATCCAACCATAACAGGCACATCACCCAGACACACATCCGCTTTCTTGCAGGAGAAGGTGGCACATATCAGGAGGCAGCAAGTGGCAGTGGCATTTAGCTCCTCAAGCCTGTTCCGCCATTCAATGAGATCATGGTGGACCTGTGACCTAACTCCATATACCTACATTAGCCCCATATGCCTTAATACCCTTGGTTCACAGAAATCTATCAATCTCTGATTTAACTCTCACAAGTGAGCTAGCATCAACTGCCGTCTGCAGAAGAGAATTCCAAACATCTCCCACCCTTTGCGTGCAGAAGCATTTGCTAACTTCACTCCTGCACGTCTTGGCTCTAAATGTTAGGCTATATCCCCGCATCCTAGTATTCAAGTGTAGGAGACCTCCAAAAACAGTTACAAATGACTCTACAGTCAGAAGTAACAATCCAGCCACTAACCTGTAAATCCTGCATGGTCCCTTTAAATAGGGCTGGTGGGGGGTCCTCCAGGCAGTCTAAGACAAGTTCAGATGTTCGGGGTTAAGACTGAGCATTGAGTTGAGCGTTAAGTCCCAAAATGGTGTCAATCACTTTAAATCAGTGTTGCACACTGAATGAAGCCATTTTCTCCTTACTTTACATGATTCCAGCATTCGTTATCTGCGCCTGCGCTAACTCCTATAGCAAGATGGGGTCTGGCGCACGTCATGCTGGAAACGTGTGCGCATGCAAGACGCCATCTTGGATGTTGGAGAGGCTGTGTAGCGCTGAAACAACGGGCGCTACACTGCCCAATTTAGCGCCCAGTATTTCCAAGGAGTAGGTGGTCTCCTTATTCTCTCTACCAAAATGTGTCACCTCATTCTTATCTATATTAAAATTCATTTGCCAATTACACGCCCATTCTACAAGTTTATTAATGTCTTCCTGCATTTTTTCGCAGTCCACCTCAGTATTAACTATACCCCCCAATTGGGTGTCGTCCGCAAATTTTGAAATTGTACTTCCGATTCCTGAGTCCAAACCGTTTATGTAAATAGTGAACAACAGTGGTCCCAGCACTGATCTTTATGGAGCATCACTTCCCACCTTTTGCCAGTCTGAGTAACTACCTTTAACCCCCTATTCTCTGTTTTCTGTTTTGTAGCCAGCTTGCTATCCATTTTGCAACTTGTCCCCTGACTCCACATGCTCTGACCTTAGTCATGAGTCTACTATGCGGCACCTTATCGAAGGCCTTTTGGAAATCCAAATATATTACATCGACTACATTACCCTTGTCTACCCTTTCTGTTACTTCTTCAAATAATTCAGTAACGTTGGTCAAGCATGACCTTCCCTTTTGAAATCCGTGCTGACTTTTTTATTATATTTTTGGTTTCTTGATGTTTTTCTATTACTTCTTTGAGTAAGGATTTCATTATCTTTCCTACCACTGACGTTAAGCTAATTGGTCTACAGTTCCCTGGACCTGTTCTATCTCCCTTTTTAAATATAGGAATCACATTAGCTGTCCGCCTGTCCTCTGGCACTATTCCCTTTTCTAATGAATTTTCATATATATGTAATAGTGCCTCTGCTATCTCTTCCCTAACTTCTTTTAGTATGCGCAGATGCATTCCCTCCAGACTAGGGGTTTTATCCTTTCTAAGTTTTATTACTTTTTTTTAACAATTATCACCCCCCTTTCTATCTTAAATGTCTTTATATCTTTTTTGATCTCTTGTTCTAATATCACACCTACCATGTTAGTCTCCTTGGCAAATACTGAGACAAAGTAATTATTTCATAATTCTGCCACTTCACTGTCATTACCTGTGAGTTTGTCGTGTGTATCCCCTAGTGGCCCTATCCCTACCCTGATTATTCTTTTGTTACTTATGTGTCTGTAGAATTCTTTACTATTTCTTTTTATACTCCTTGATAATTTAATTTTGTAGTTTCTCTTTGCTTTCCTAATTGTTTTTGACTTCTTTCCTAACCTTTTCATATTCCTTTTTGTCATCCTCTCCTTTGTTGTCTATGTACTTAAAATATGCCTTTTTCTTTAGTTTCAATTTTGCCCTTTTTTCTTTATTCACCCATGGTGTGTCATTACTGGCTAGTTTGTTCTTGCTTTTTAGTGGGATATATTTCTCCTGGACTCTATTGATCACCGTTTTAAATGTTTCCCACTGCTGTCCTATTTCTTTGTAGGTAAATTTTTCCAGTTTATTTTCCCTGGTTCCATTCTCAGCCTCTTAAAATCATCTTTTTTCCAATTTATTACTTTGGTCTTTGTCTCACTTATGTCCTTCTCAATCATTGTCTTAAACCTTATTATGTTGCAATCGCTATTGCCTGGATGTTCCTCTATGCTTTCTTCTTTTATCTGTTCTGGTTCATTTCCCATTACGAGATTCAACAGTGCTTCCTCTCTTGTTGGGCATTTTACATACTGGGTAAGAAAGGAGTCCTGCACATATTATAAAAACTCCATTCCCTGTACCCCTTTAACTACATAAGAACATAAGAAATAAGTGCAGGAGTAGGCCATACGGCCCCTCGAGCCTGCTCCACCATTCAATCAGATCATGGCTGATCTTCGACCTCAACTCCACTTTCCCGCCCGACCCCCATATCCCTTGATTCCCCTAAAGTCCAAAAATCTATCCATCTCAGCGTTGAATATATTCAGTGACTCAGCATCCACAGCCCTCTGGGGTAGAGAATTCCAAAGATTCACAACCCTCTGCATGAAGAAATTCCTCCTCACCTCAGTCTTGAATGGCCGACCCCGTATCCTGCGATTATGCCCCCTAGTTCTAGACTCTATGTCCAGGGGAAACAATCTCTCAGCATCTAGCCTGTCAAGCCCCCTCATAATCTTATATGTTTCAATGAGATCACCTTTCATTCTTCTAAACTCCAGAGAGTATAGGCCCATTCTACTCAACCTCTCCTCATAGGATAACCCTCTCATCCCAGGAATTAATCCAGTGAACCTTTGTTGCACCACCTCTAAGGCAAGTATATCCTTCCTTAGATAAGGAGACCAAAACTGTACGCAGTACTCCAGGTGAGGTCTCACCAATGCCCTGTACAACTGTAGTAAGACTTCCTTACTTTTGTACTCCAACCCCCTTGCAATAAAGGCCAACATGCCATTTGCCTTCCTAATTGCTTGCTGTACCTGCATACTAACTTTTTGTGTTTCGTGTACGAGGACACCCAAGTCTCTCTGAACACCAACATTTAATAGTTTCTCACCATTTAAAAAATATTCTGTTTCTCAATTCTTCCTAATGAATAACCTCACATTTCCCCACATTATACTCCATCTGCTACCTTCTTGCCCACTCACATAACCTGTCTATATCCCTTTGCAGACTCTTTTTGTCCTCCTCACAGCTTACTTTCCCACCTAGTTTTGTATCGTCAGCAAACTTGGATACATTACACTCGATCCCTTCATCTAAGTCATTAATATAGATTGTAAATAGCTGAGGCCCAAGCACCTCTTCTTGCCAGTTTATTTGGGGTATTTAAAATCTCCCATAATTATTATACTGTGTCCTTTACTCAGTTCACATATTTGCTTACATATTTCTTCCTCCAGCTCCTTTCCACTATTAGGTGGTCTGTAGTATACCCCTATTAGCGTTATTGATCCCTTCTTGTCTTTTATTTCAGTCCATATGTATTCTGTTTCTATCCTTCTGTTAGTTATGTCCCTTTTTTCTACTGACATTATGTTATCTCTAATTAGTACAATTACTTCACTCCCCCTTCTTCCTTCCCTATCCTTTCTGATTAAGTTATAATCTGCAATATTTAGTTGCTAGTCCTGTTCTTTATGTAGACATGTTTCAGTTATTCCTACTATATCTGGTTCCTTGCTACGGATTATTGCCTCCAGTTCCCCCTTTTTTTGTGGACGCTGTGTACATTGCTGTACAGGCAGTTTAATTCATCTTAATAATTGTTCCTTTTACTTGATTTTTAACAGTCCTTTTATACTTTTGTTTTATAACTGTATTTGTTCCTTGACTGTTTATGTTATCTTTATTCCATACCCTGGTCTGACCTTTACACTCATCTCCTGTTTCTTTTATCTTTAGGCTTTTGTTATTGCTACCAGATCTCTCCTCCGATCTTGCTAGTTTAAAGCCTTATGCACTGCCCTATTTATCCCTTCTGCTAGTACTCTGGTCCCATTCCGGTTCAAGTGGAATCCGTCCCAATAATACAGTTCCTTCCTGTCTGAGTACTGGTGGCAGTGTCCCATGAAATGGAACCCCTCCTTCTCACACCACTCTTTCAGACTATCCCTATACCAATTAGCATGTGGCTCGGGTAGTAATCCTGATATTACCATCCATGAGGTCCTGCTTTTTAATTTAGTTCCAGCTTCTGATATTCGCTTATCAGGATCTCCTCCCCACCCCCCCACCCTTGGACTGCCTTATGCTCCACGGTGCCTAGGTTAGCATTCTGGGCATCCTTCCTGCAGCCTTCATCCTTATCCTCACAGGTATCATGTACCTCGTACCTGTTGGATAGGAACAGTGTCCGTGAGACCAACTTCTTTACCTCCCCCTCCTTTACGTGTCGGAGTGTTTCTAACTCGCACTCCAGCTCAAAGACTCTGAGCCAGAGTGTCTCAAGCCAGAGACAGTTACTGCAGATGCAGCAATCCGGAACAGTCTCGCTGTCCAAAAACTCCCACATATTACAGTCTCGACACACAACCTGTACTGCCATTTCTAGTTTTTTAATTAATTAATCAATAGTTTATTTCTAGGACCAATACAATCACTTGAGATATAGATTATATTTAGTAAATGGATTTAGCTTGATTTCGAAATAGTTAGTAAATGCATGTAGTGTGGTAAATAAGGTTGGTGAGCTGCAGGCTCAAGTTGCCAAATGGGACAATGATATAGTGGCAATAACAGAGACCCGGCTTAAAGAAGAAGAGAATTGGATACTTAATATTACTGGCTACAAGGTAATCAGGAAAGATAAGGAAGGAAAGGGGGGGGGGGTGGCAGTATTGATCAAAGAAACTAATATAGCACTGGAAAGGGATGATGTAGTTGAGGGGTTACAGACAGAATCTATTTGGTTAGAATTAAGGAACAATAGAGGAACTATTATGCTACTGGGTGTATACTAAAGGCCACCAAATAGTGGGAAGGAGATTGAGGAGCAAATTTGCAGGTTAATTACAGAAAGATGCAAGAGTAGTGATCATGGGGGTCTTCAATTATCCCAATGTAGACTGGGACAGTAACACTGTAAAGGGCAAAAATGGGGAGGAATTCCTGAAATGTATACAAGAAAACTTTCTGGAACAGTGTGTTTCCAGCCCAACCAGGAAGGAAGTAGTGCTGGATGTAGTTCTGGGGAATGAAGTGGGGCAAGTGGAACATGTTTCAGTGGGGGAGCATTTAGGGAACAGTGATCAGAATATCATTAGATTTAGAATAGTTATGGAAAAGGACAAGGAACAATCAAATGTGAAAATACCTAATTGGAGAAGGGCTAATTTCAGTGAGTTAAAAAGGGATCTTGCCCAGCTGGATTGGAATCAAAAATTGGTAGGCAAAGCAGTAATTGAACAATGGGAGGCCTTCAAGGAGGAGTTGGTTCGGGTACAGAGTAGGACCATTCCCACGAGGAGCAAAGGAAGAGCATCCAAAGCTAGAGCTCCCTGGATGACTAAAGATATAGAGATTAAAATGAAACAAAAAAAGGAGGCTTATGACGAATGTAAGGTTCATAATACAGTAGAGAACCAGGCTGAATACAGAAAGTACAGAGGAAATCTAAAAAAGGGAATAAGAGAGGCAAAGAGAAAGTATGAGAATAGATTAGTGGCTAACATAAAAGGGAACCGAAATGTCTTTTATAAACATATAAATAGTAAAAGGGTAGTCAAAGGAAGGGTGGGACCGATTAGGGACAAAAAAGGAGATCTTCTTGTGGAGGCAGAGGGCATGGCTGAGGCACTAAATGAATACTTCACATCAGTCTTCACTAGAGAAGAGGATGCTGCCATTGTAGCAGTAAAGGAGGAGGTAGTAGCGATATTGGAAAGGATAAAAATAGATAAAGAGGAGATATTTAAAAGATTGGCCGTATCCAAAGTAGAAAAGTCACCCGGTCCAGATGGGATGCATCCTAGGTTACTGAGGGAAGTAAGGGTGGAAATTGCAGAGGCTCTGGCCACAATTTTCCAATCCTCCTTAGATATGGGGACGGTGCTGAACGATTGCAAATGATACTCCCCTGTTCAAAAAAGGAGAGAGGGATAAACCCGCAATTACAGGCCAATCAGCCTAACGTTGGTGGTGGGGAAACTTTTAGAGACAATAATCCGGGACAAAATTAATTGGCACTTGGAAAAGTATGGGCTAATAAATGAAAGTCAGCACGGATTTGTTAAAGGAAAATCGTGTTTGACTAACTTGATTGAGTTCTCTGATGAAGTAACAGAGAGGGTTGATGAGGGTAATGCAGTTGATGTTGTGCATATGGACTTTCAAAAGGCATTTGATAAAGCACCATGTAATAGACTTGTTAGCAAAATTAAAGCCCACAGGATTAAAGGGACAGTGGCAATGTGGATACAAAATTAGCTAAGGGACAGAAAGTGGAGTGTAGCAGTGAACGGTTGTTTTTCAGACAGGGGGGAAGTATACGGTGGTGTTCCCCAGGGGTAAGTATTGGGAACACTGCTCTTTTCGATATATATTAATGACCTGGACTTTGGTAGAGAGGGTATAATTTCAAAGCATGAAACTCGGAAATGTAGTAAACAATGTGGAGGATAGTAACAAAATGTGCAGACACATTGCAGCTGAAATTTAATACAGAGAAGTGTGAAATGATTCATTTTGGTACGAAGAATGAGGTGAGGCAATATAAACTAAATGGTACAATTTTAAAGGGGGTGTAGGAACAGAGAAATCTGGGGGTGTACATACATCAATCTTTTAAGGTTGCAGGACAAGTTGAGAACGCTGCTAAAAAAGCATATGGGATCCTGGGCTTTAAAAATAGAGGCATAGAGGTCAAAAGCAAGGAAGTTATGCTAAACCTTTATAAAACACTGGTTAGGCTTCGGCTGGAGTATTGTGTTCAATTATGGGCACCACATTTTAGGAAGGATGTCAAGGCCTTAGAGAGAGTGCAGAAGAGATTTGCTAGAATGGTACCTGGGATGAGGGACTTCAGTTATATAGAGAGACTGGAGAAGCTGGGGTTGTTCTTCTGAGAACGAAGAAGGTTAAGGGGAGATTTGATAGAGGTGTTCAAAAATCATGAACAGTTTTGATAGAGTAAATAGGGAGAAACTGTTTCCAATGGCAGCAGTGTCAGTAACCAGAGGACACAGATTTAAGGTGACTGGCAAAAGAGCTAGAGGCGACATGAGGAAACTTTATTTTACGCAGCGAGTTGTAATGATCTGGAATGTACTGTCTGAACAGGTGGTGGAAGCAGATTCAGTAGTAACTTTCAAAAGTGAATTGGATAAATACTTGACGGGAAAAAATTTACCGGACTATGGGGAAAAAGCAGGGGAATGGGACTAATTGGATAGCACTTTCAAAGATCCGGCACAGGAACAATGGGCCGAATGGCCTCCCCTAGTGGTGTACCTACTATGATACACGGGGTGCTAAATTGGGCTGTGTAGCACCTGTTGTTTTGGCGCTACATGGCTTCTCTGACATCCAAGGTTTCCAGCGTGACGTGCGCTGGACGCCATCTTGGTAAGGAGAAAATGGCTTCAATCAGTGTGCAACGCTGATTTAAAATGATAGACACCATTTTGGGACTTAACGCTGAACTCAACGCACAGTCTTAACCCCGACCATCTGAACGTGTCTTAGAGTGCCTGGAGGACCCTCCACCAGTGCTACTTAAAGGGACCATGCAGGATTTACAGGTTAGTGGCTGGATTATTGTTTCTGGCTGCCGAGACATTTCTAACTATTTTTGGAGGTCTCCTACACTTGAATACTATGACGCGGGGACATAGACTAACATTTAGAGCCAGGACGTGCAGGAGTGAAGTTAGGAAATGCTTCTACTTGAAAAGGGTGGGAGATGTTTGGAACGCTCTTCTGCAGATGGCAGTTGATGCTAGCTCACTTGTGAAAGTTAAATCAGAGATTGATAGATTTCTGTGAACCAAGGGTATTAAGGGATATGGGGCTAAGGTGGGTATATGGAGTTAGGTCACAGGTCCACCATGATCTCATTGAATGGCGGAACAGGCTCTGCCACTTGCAGCCTCCTGATATGCACCACCTTCTCCTGCAAGAAAGCGGGATGTGTGTCTGGGTGATGTGCCTGTCATGGTTGAATAGCTGCCAGTGTGTGTGGCCTGTGAGTTGTGGGTGGGCGGCTTGAAACAGTGGTACTGTGTAAGGGTGAGAGGAAGCATTTGGTTGGAAGAGTTGAGTACTGATGGAAAGAGTTTGTTGGTATGTCAGTGATGGGGGGTGCAGTGCATGGTGGAGTTGGTAGGAGATGCCACTTGACAGTTGATCTTACTCACCTTGACCACTCATGTCAAAGCAATTAACTTCTTCCTGCACTGCGTCCGTGTTCATGATGCTGTGCGCCTGGCATTGACTTCGTCTCCCACTGCCTTTTGGATATATGTCCGGAGGGCCTTTTGCCCTCCCCCCACCCTCTGCGGATATAGACTGTCCCTCCTTCTGTCCACCTCTTGCACCAAGGTCTCTGGTGTATCAGCAAAGAATCTTGGTGCACACACTCTCATAGGCCTGATACCAACTCAGATCAGCAGATTGGTGAGGTCTGGCATGCAGATTGGAGGATGTGGGATTTATATCTATAGTGCGCTATCTTTATTCAATGTTTTAACATAACTCATCAGTGTGTAAACATATGGATGGGACCTGCATCTGTGTTTTACGTGTGCGATGTCTGATCTCCGTTCAGACTCCGTCCAGACAGTAGACTGTTATTTTCAGCAAATAACAGGTACCAGCTACCTTTAAGAGATTTCTAACAGACAGCCTGCCTTTAAGAGATTGGAGCTCCCCCTGCTGGTGGAAAGTGCAAATGTCATGTCATTCAATGCTGATTTCCAACGCGGATTGCAGGTGAGCCCTCAGGCCTGACGAAAGCCTCATTCTGCCTGCGCAGGGGCCATTGGGCGCGGGATAATAGCAGATCATGCTACACCTGCCCAAAAACAGGCCCTATCCAATTTTTCCCCCTTAGTCTTTTTTATTTTATGTATTTTTTAAATTTAAGTTTTAAAAGTTGATAGATTAGTTTATAGTCCCTTGGTTTAAATCACATTGCACCTCCTCCCCACTCTGCACCTAATTCCCTCACTCACCAAATTCCCAGTTGAAAGTATCTGATGTATAATTTCCCTTCAATACAAAAAGGATCCTGAATTTGCAGTGAGCATGATTGAGTTCATTACTGTGTCGGGATGGGAGATCTTGCCATTGTTGTACAGGAGAAAAATAACACTTGTACTTGAACAAATTGTTATTTGAAATTTTGCACCCAATGCTACATTCAAGATCCTTTTAAATAAATAAATAGCATGTTTCACTGATAGTGTTACTCTGTATAGTGGTAGCAATAAGTTTGCTATAATTTTTCAATAACCAATTTTTCCCAAAGTCATAATCTGGGTTACACTTTTCAAATTCTTCAAAAATGTTGCTATTCTGAAAACTGTGGTAGGCTCCAAGCGAGTTACTGTGCAATATTTCTGAATTGAATCTAATTAGTTTATGTTTTTCAGATTGATTACAATACAGCTACTTCTTAAATTAAAAGGCAACACTGGTATAACACCTCCTATTCCTAAACATAGTTTTATAATGTTTCAAAGAGGAGTGACATAAAGTAGGAACATTTGTGGCATAGACATGATAGGCTGTATGATTCTATGATTTCTAAAATAGCTGTTTTTTTTTGGTTAAATGGTTTTTTTAAGGGGTTGTTTTGATTACAGGATTCCAGAAGAACTTTATACTAATTGCAGGAGCTCGCTGGAGAGCTGTCATTTCATGCTGCCCAATCAGAAGAGTGCGGCTCTGCTGCTGTGGGCGGAAGGTTCATCAATGAGGGGTTGTTATTGTTGGAGCGGGCTTTGTCTTCCTTCCCTCTCGTGGCTCTGAAAAAAGACTCCTTCGCCTGACTAACACCGATACATTTTTTTACACATTTTGGAGCCCTGGCATTTGCATCTAGGACCAAAAAAGGATCCTAATCCCCACTCCCACAACGATGGAGCCATGTCAGCACATTAATTCCCCTCCAGCTAGTTAATGCAAAATGAGCAAGCTCCAGCAATTTACAAAAATCATTACAGCTCCTAACAGAAAGAAGAATAAATAGGCAGTTCTTATTTACAAATGGTTGGAGGAGATCATTCACATTGATAGTACCTGTACTTCCATCCACTCAGTGATACTTCCTTTTAACTACCTACAATATCTGAGGTGAACGAATGGATACATCTTAAACTTTCACTGTGAAGGTATTACAATTACATACACTATAACTAGGAAATGTTTTCAGAAAGCTATAACATGGCAACCATACCAAATCCATAAATTAAAAACGTATTGGCCCAGATTTTGCTGAAAAAATAACGGCATCTAAACAGCGCATGCCATTATTAATGCGCAAATTGGCCAGCAACTTGTGGCAAGGAGGAGATACCACGTGAATTGTGAATCACCACAAGTTGCTGGCCGATTTGCGCCGCTTCACAAAAATGGCATCTCGCCCGTGATTTTCATGAAGTTGCTGCATTTTCACATTAATTGACCATTAAACTCGCCACAGAAAGTTAAGTCTAGTAATTAACAGCATAATTGCTGTTTAATTTAACAACGTGATAATTGTTAATGACTGCCAATCAACCTCTCTTGCCCAGAAAGTGAACAGTTAAAAGAGTGGAGTCTCATTCCTTCAGGTTGTGAATTGTTGGCGATTTTTAAAATGACAAATTTTAAATTTTAAATTTTTTTTTCTTACTTTTCCTTTCTGTCTCTTTTTCACTCTCTCTTAATCCAATCTTTCTTTCCTTCTCTGTATTTCTCTTTCTGTACCTGAATTGACATTGAATTCACCCTCTTTCATTTACACCCCTTCTCAGTCCTTCCTCTGTTTATTTCTCAATCCTTTAATCTCATTGGTTAAGGAGATACACCAATTATCCCGTCGTTCACCAAGGTCCCAGATGCCCCATTGCCCTCGCTGCGCCGTTATCAGCTCGCACTTCCAGCAACAGTGTGGGCAAAAAATTTTAAATCCTAAACGTGCACGAACAAGTCTAACTAACAGGGCACACCGCAAGATGCCCCACTCCAGCAAAATCTGGGCCACTATACATTAGATTAAGAGTTTTTAGTGAAGTTAGAAGTGTTTGAGGAACACCCTTTGGACTGACATTACAAAGTATTCTTCAGCTGGTTAGGTTATCTTAGAAAACTGAAATCATAAAATATCGAATTTCTGAGGTTACTGTGAAGCTGCAGGCCTGGAGTAGACAAACTCAGATGGGTAAATAGAGTTCCCCTGATGGCCTAGTGTCTAAAGGCATCAGGTTAGATTCCTGGTCTATGCAGGAAGCTAGTCTTAGCTGAGGCAGCTGTTGTAATGCTACAGTTGACCTTAGGATCTCTGGGTTGGAGAGTGGGTTTCTGCTCCTGATCACTATCCCGTGATCCCTGCTGGAACATGCACTTCTGTATCATCGAGTGAAGACAGCATTGGGCTCTGCATTGATGTCCTCTATAATTGAATAGCCTGATACTGTCTACTTTTTCTGTTCAAATGAAGGAAGCTCATATATTTTTCAAGTCTTTATTTAGTACTATCTATCTTCTCCTGCAATCTCTTGCATTCTTTCTCACAGTTTGGGATGCCCCCTAATTTGGTGTTGAAGAACCCAAGGTATGTTGTATCTAAGAAAGACACAACTCAAAAATATTTTTTTCTTTACCCGTAGCCAATTACATTACTGTGATATTTCAGTCACGTACCACTTGAACAAGAAACAAAAAAGGTTCTCAACTTAAAAAAATTACAACATATACCAATAATGACAGCCTTGTCTTTACTACTAAAACAATAATCTTTATATTTTATGTTAGTGTTAATACGCTATATATACCCATTTGTATATACCACAATACCTCATTGGCATAGTAACCATTCAAAGGAACTTTGCTGCCTGTAGTTACGTATTTAAATATAGTGAGTATCATCTGACAATAGTTTTCTCCTCAACTTTGTGAACAAATGGCAGGTTTTGAAACATGCTATTAAAAATGTTTGCCATAAAAATGGGTGTAGTTACATTATTATTTCATTTTGTGCTTGTACAGTTACATAAATTTAAATTTTACTGAACTGTTCTGATGGACATCATGCCTATTTAATATCTCTTGGAAAAACTGATGAATTTCATTTTTCTAGGGTTAATTGTGTAAACACCTGTGCTCTTCGGGGAGAGATACGTGGGCTCACTGACAAGCCCTTTTAAAGTATTCTAACAATCTGATATACTGTTCCATGATTTCTGATAGAATGGGCTCGATTTTCGCGTTGGGTTTCCGGCGGGTTTCCAGCGGGGGGGCCCCGAAAATCCCAATATCCGGTCACGTGACCGGATCGCGCCGAAATCCTGGCCACTTCCGGGTACCGCGCTGACGTGCGGGGCTGCGCGCGCAAGCCCCGCTGGTGGGAATCCCGCAGGCAATTAAAGCCAGTGGGGTTCCACTTGAGTGTACTTACCTTGCTTGTTGAGGTCAGTTAATGAGCTTAAGCAGCTGTCAAAAGAGGAAGTGTGGGATTTTAGGTTCAAGGCAGTGAGTTTCACACACTGGGGGAAACAGTCTCTCTCCAACCAGGCGTGTTGCAGCCAGCAGCCTGTGGCAGGTGCCAAGGTGCACTCCACGGGGGAGAGCCCTCACCCACGCAGGAGGCCACCGCGTCACATAGGGCAACCCCTGCCCTCCACCCCCCCCCGCCAAGCCAGAGGACAGACCGACACGAAACCGCAGCCCTAGTCCGAGGAACCACCCACCTACCCTGCACAACCCCTCAGACCAACACCTGCCAGTTGGGTGGTGCGTGGACACCCTCGGAGGACGAACAGCATGACCAGCCCCAGCAGCCTCGCAGTCCACGCCGTCCGCCGCAGAGACGTGGAGCCCCCCAACACGGTGTTGTTGCACGCCCACCTGCACAGCAGGAGGGAGGGCTACCGCAGGGAGAGACGCATCGCAGAGGGCACTACCCTCGCCACAGGGTCCACAGACCGAGGCGCAGCTCCCCGGACCTCTCCGAGCAGCAGTGCACAGGGAGGCGCAGATTCGCTCGACATGTAGTCGTGCAGATCTGCAGGCTCTTTCATGCCGAGCTGCTCCTGGCTGGCCCCAGCACCAACTGCTTACCTGTCGCTGTCAAAGTCACCACTGCCCTCCACAACTTCTCCTCCGCATCCTTCCAGGGTGCAGCCGGCTACACCACCGATGTCTCTCAGTCGTCTGCGCGGAAGAGCCCTGCAAATACACCTGCACCTACTCTGCAGTAACACGATGGGTGGCATCAGTGGTGGGTCCTCATAGTGATACCCAGGAGCGGGCATTATTGGACACAACGGACAGGATTCGCGGAGACATGGCAGTGGTGGTGTCAATATAATGTGTGCTGTTTGTTGCTCTGAAATTCAATATAGGTAACACCCAGGACAAACCCTCAGACACCCTTGTGCACCCCCTTCATGCTGACGACACGTTTGCCTTACGCTGCCTACTGCACATATGTGATGCATGCCCTGTGGCTGCAGCACAGGTGGTGGCAGGTTGAGTGAGGCTGGCCGTGAGGGAGATGCACAGGAGCAATGAGATTGTATGAGGATTGGGTTGCGTGTTAGTGGCAGGATGAGCACTGGCGAGGTGAGTAGGTGGAGGTAAGATGAGGATGGGGTTTGAGTGGGTATGAAGGATGATGTGACAGAGTAGTGTTGGCGGTGCCGAAGGAGATGTGGGGTGGGGGCAGTGTTGTGGCAGACGGAGTGTAGGGGAAAGACTTCGTGTTCTCACTGTGGCTGACCTACTGCGGTCATTGCAGCGCCTCCTGCACTGTATGTAGGTGGGCCATATGTTGGTGGCGCAGGTGACCCCCTCTGCCACCTCGAGCCAGGCCTTCTTGGTGGCAGAGGCAGGCCGCTTCCTCCCGCCCGCCGGGGGGAAGATCTGTGTCCTCCCCCTCCTCCTCACCCCATCTGATGATACCTGGGGTGAGGCATCATTAAACTGGGAGCAGCCTTCCCCCTGGGCTGCTCCATGCTGCAATTTGTTCCATTGGTTGCAGCATCTGTCAGTGGAGGACTGCCCCTTTAACTAGAGAGCCTCCAGCTGACAGATCGTACTGCGCATGTGCAGCCCGCCCGACGCGCAGACCAGCAGCGTGGACCCCGGAGGAGCAGGTAATTGATTCCTATTAGTGTGTTGCCTGCTACGATCGCGCGGGCAACCCACTAATTTCGCCGAGCGTGTTGACCACGCTCCCGGAGGACCACCCGCTGGGAACCCGCAGGCCTGCTAAATTCGAGCCCAATGTGTCTACTTGATTGTTCCTGCACCATAGAAAACTCATATAAAACATCCCTTTAAAAACTGTCTCGCCCCTTAACACACTTTTCTATGGCTTCTAAAGACAACAATATGGGTCAGAGGAGAGGTCTACAATTACATAAAAACGTAAGAAAATAGTATACAAGAAAAGGTCTTCAACACACCTGTATAATTTTCACTCTGTAAGACTCTTTCCATCCTATTTAATCTCCTGAGGGAGGTGACTAAGAACAGGCAAACTTAAAGCGGTTTAATTTCACCCATTAGTGCATTGCTTAATGTGTTTATATAAAATTTCTTTATACACTATTTTAAGGCAGTTGTTAACCTCTTAGAAAAGTGTACAAAGAAACTTTATGCAAATATATTAAGCAGCGCTACTGTGACAAACTAAACTTCAAAAATAAAATTCTCTGGAATGTTTTCCTGGCCACATAAGGTAACCGAGTGAAACTCAAGGACATTAATCCAACATTCCAATCTATAATATTCAACCCTGACCACTTGCAATGCACAGATGACATTTCCATAGTCTCAGCAGCATTGGAAACTTGATGCTCTGTACCATATTTGGTTATCTGTGGCTATACTTATCCTTTAAACCTTCAATTCCAATTCTAAACCAGATATTTATTGAGCTTTTTAAAGGAGATAATTGACAACATTAACTGTTTTGCTGAGAGTATATTCCATACACCCACTACTCTGTGGGGGGAAAAAAGAAAATTCTTCTAAATTTTGATCATTCTTGAGGCTTGCCAATATACTCATGTCCTCTAATTGTGGTGGTTATCCCGGAATTGTGCATGTGATACTGTAACCGTGAGCTGCTGCATGCCCTATTGGTGTATTTTCTACATTGGTGTATTATACCAGAATAGTTTCTTAGATGAACAAGCAGTAACTCTGTTGACAGACTGCTCCATCTCTAGTCGATATTTACATGTTTTGCTACCACCATATTGAATCGCTTTATTTCCTGACGGTTTGCAGTTAATATTTGATTGAGAACATTTCAGCAAAATTATTGAATTCAGTTCTTTTCTATTTTCCTAAACTAGTTTACTGTTTTTATGGATGTATCAGATATTAAATGTTAGTAACTTTATGAATTTCATAAATAATGTACAACATTTCTTCTGCGTAGTATAGGTCATTCAGATCCAAACAGCCCAAGATATAAATTCAATTTTATCGCAGATGTGGTGGAGAAGATTGCACCTGCAGTTGTTCATATAGAACTGTTTTTAAGGCAAGTCTGTCGAGAATAATGTGCATGGAGTATTAGAAGTGTATAATATACTTGAATTAATTTAATTTGTTAAAATTCTTTTTTGGGACATGGACGTTGCTGGCAAGGCCGGCTTTTTTTGCCCATCTCTAGTTGTCCTGAGAAGGTGGTGATGGGCCTTCTTCTTGAACCTCTAGTAGTGGTTCTGATCCTATTGCGTAGCTTGCTAGGCCACTTCAGAGGGCAGTTAAAAGTCAACCATGTTGGTGTGGGACTGGAGTCACATATAAGCTGGACTAGGCAAGGACGCAGGTTTCTTCCCCTAAAGGGCTTTAGTGAACCAGTTGAGTTTTTAGCGACAATCTGACAGCTTCATGGTCACTTTTACGGATACCAGCTTTTTAAAACTGAATTCAAATTCTTAAACTACCATTGTGAGATTTGAACTCATATTCTCTGGATTATTGTCCAGTAACGTAACCACTACATTACTGTACCTCTTTGGTTCAGTGTGTTTGGGATTCCCCTTTATAATAAAGGGCTAGAAATGATGAACTTCCTAAACATTTATTTCACATTTATTTTCACCAACGTTTACATACTGATTTCGGGCTTTCTTGCAATGGCTGCATAAATGTCATAGTTTTATGTATGTTTGATAGAGAGTAATGACTGGCTAGGAATAGCTGCTTGACAAAGTAACCCTATTGACAGTTAGAATGGTGTTGTAAACCATGAGAACTATGGTTTCTGAATGTTATCTGAGGCCCTGCAATGTGCTATGCACTTCAATTCACTCCCAGCTAGTTTTTATTCTTCTCCTTGTAAAGTCTTCTGATTCAGTGAGCTTTACCATTCAGGTTTATCCATTATAGTTTATTTCTTCTGTTACCATTGTGAATTTTAATTTTACCTGCCAATAACTGTCATTATGGCTGTCACATTTTGTAGTGTATGTTTGACAGGAAGAGAGATTATGCAAGATTGTAATACTAGAACAGAATTTAATAGTGTCAGGTGATGAAGAGTGTTTTACTTAAAAATAATACCTCCTTTTTATGGGATTCTAATACTTATAAATTATAATTATTTTTGTGATATAGAATGGTAAAAATGTTTTTAAAAATGATATTTCCTTATCATCTTCTGCAGTTATTTTCTTAATACTCGGTAGATTAAAATGTTGTTAAAGATACAGATTTACTGCAACTTTAAATTTAAATTGGCAACTAAAATATTTCACTCTATGCTCGAAAGAATGTAGAAAATCTTTCAATTTTCTCTACACACACAGGCATCCGCTGTTGAGACGCAATGTCCCATTGTCAAGTGGCTCTGGCTTTATAATATCAGATAGTGGGCTAATTGTGACCAATGCCCATGTCGTAGTGTCTAGTAACAATATAATGTCAGGTCAGCAACAGCTAAAGGTGCAGGTACACAATGGAAAAAACTATGAAGCAACAATAAAAGATATTGACAAGAAATCAGACATAGCAACAATAAAGATTAATCCTAAGGTAAGTGAATCATCTTTTGGTTAAACTTTAAGTATCAGGACAACTAAGCTTTATATTATTTAGTACATTTATTCATTCTTCTTTTGACATATTTTGTCCTTATTAAGGTGAAGGATGCCAACAAGAATGGAAACTTTAAAAAAACTTTTGCCCCCAAATGACAATATCAAGCACTTGCAAGTCAGGTACATACAGGCCAGCTGCAGAGTAAAGCTCAGTCCACTTTGTTCCCCGAAATATCCTAACCACCAAACTCAGAAGAGAACCCCCAGTGCATCAGTGTGAATTTGTCCATTTCCCACATAAGCCATCCTTGTGACAATTTGAGTATGACTGCAAATCCAGTGCTAATTACTGCTGATCTAAGGTCAGTTTACAAGGTCAGTAGAGAAAGCCTAATCTCATCTCCTAGAGGATTTATACAGCTATTAGAGAGAGAGAGAACATTCATTCTAATAGGCTGGGATGGATCAGAACCCAGAAGTGAAAAAGCAGTAGGGGTGAAATTTGTCTTTAGCGATAGCGCAAAACAGGTGATAGTGAATCAGCAGTCTCTATTACACCCTGTCTGATTTTCTTTCCTGATTACTTCAATGGAAAAGAAAATTGAGTGGGGTGTAAAACAGGCTGCCGATTCACTATAGCCTGTTTTGTGCTACCTCCCAAGACCAATTTCACCCCCAGTGTCTAAACCACAAGACATCCAGTTCCAAAATGAGTAGTTTAATCATGGAAAGGTTAACTGCTGCTAAAATTCCAGATTCTATTAAAGACTGAGGGGCAGATAATACAATGCTTGGTGCCCATAGCACTGATGTACATCGGGCATAGGTGATCCATAATGTCATGGGCTGAGACCTGCTGTGTGCCTGTTGCCTATAATACAGGGTAATGCAGCAGGGAAGTGTCAGCAGCATGGAGGGCATGCGCACTGTGCAGGTGCTAGGGCTCTTTAGTGCTTAAAAATATAAAGCAAAGTGTGAATGCACTTACCTTGTCAACCTTTCTAAGACTAACAAATTTCTTACTCTCTGCTCAAAGGAACTGGTTATGGGTAAGACAGCATTGAGTTTTCTCTACCTCCATTGAGGCTGCAT
Source organism: Heptranchias perlo (assembly GCF_035084215.1). Classification (NCBI taxonomy): domain Eukaryota; kingdom Metazoa; phylum Chordata; class Chondrichthyes; order Hexanchiformes; family Hexanchidae; genus Heptranchias; species Heptranchias perlo. The sequence goes on from NC_090325.1 coordinate 131,166,834, forward strand.
TCGCCCTACTCTTCAAAGGGGGAAGGCCCTTTTCTGTGGCACACATGGCAGCAGGACTTACAAAACTGCATGTTGGAAGGGTGCCATTCGCCAACTTGGTATTGCTGCAGCCACTTCTATTTCTCAGCTTTAAGACAGCCAGGAGCCTTTTAGGAGACCCTGTCCCTTTGCTTCATACACTGTGTGCCTGGAGCTATGTGATAATAAGTGAATAAGCTGACCTTGCATTATATCATGATGTCAGCTTATGTCATTGTAGGTGCACATAGTGCCCAAACAGCAGTGTTTCCATTGCCAGAGCAATGGGGCCACATTATTAGCCCCTAAACTGCATAGCATGTGAGTAGCTTGGAGAAACCAGCAGTTATTTAAAAAAAAAAGTCTTGAAAATTCGGACGGGTAGAATCTAGAAATTTCAATAAAGTGTTTCTTTTTGTAACTGGATAGGCAGTGGCAACCTGAAATCGATTCTTATTTTACAATCAAAATGCAACAATAAGCAGAAATGAATTTCTTATTCGTACATGGCAAAAATATGGCAAAGGATATAGAAGGATGATGGTAGATTTTCCATATTATTCCACAAGTAAGGAAGATCTGTGAGCTTACAATGGTCGGGCCTAAGTGTGTTATAAGGATTTTCTTCACAACTGGAATCAAATGACCATTACACATTAGTGTCTATTCTGCTTATAGCATTGCTAAATGTTTAAACCCATAAACTCACAGTGCATTTATAAATAAGCTACATTAAAGGGAGTTTTGTGATGTTCACCAAGAAAGAAAGAACTCTCATTTATATAGTGCATTTTAAGTTCTCAAAATCTCCCAAAACATTTCACAACCAAAGAAGTAATTTTGAAGTGTAGTCACTGTTTATAATGTAAGGACAGGAAAACTATATTGATATATAGACAGTTTTTACAACTTTGCAAAGAAAAGGCTATTTCTGTTCCAGACTGTGGGAAACAGGAAGTTATTTGTTAAAATTATAGTTTGAACTTTGGTGGAAAATATATGCTTTAATTTAATATTGTGATACTTTGCAGAGAAAATTACCAATACTATCACTGGGTCAGTCAGTTGACCTCAGGCCAGGAGAATTCGTAGTTGCTATTGGAAGTCCTTTTGCTTTGCAAAATACAGTAACTACTGGAATTGTCAGCTCTGCTCAGAGGGATGGACGGGAGCTGGGTCTAAGAGACTCAGACATGGACTACATACAAACAGATGCCATAATCAATGTAAGTGCAATATACCAAGATATTTTCAAAGCATGATGAAATAGCCTGAGACACAGTGAGACTTGTCTAGTTTTGCAGACACTTTTTGTGGTGCTTGTGCATTTAGTTGCAAACAACAGTAATGGCTTTCCCAGAGACATTAACAATACAGTTGCTGTGTTTGCCAGCAAAAACATAACAACATAAGAAAGTGTAGAATGAGAAAAGGCCATTTAGCCCATGTAGCTTGCTCAGTGCACAGTCTACCCTGTCATGAACTTTATGCCACTTATTTAATCCTCAGGGAATGTTATACATTAATGCTTCCTGACCTCCAGTAGTAATCAAACAAAATTCCAGAATATCTATCCAATTCTACATGTCCACTATTCAATGCTGACCAGTTCCTTTCCACAGTGACTTTCCCTTGGTCAAACCAGTAGTGCTATAGTAAGTAGACAGGAGAGCATTCCTCATTCTCATAGTGGCAACCCAATGTTACTAGTGGGCATCTTTACCATGCCAAAAATTATGCACTGTGGCACCCAGAACTTTAACACTGTTGAAACGTGCAACATTAAATATTATGTGTATAATAATCAAATATTTATGTGGGCTTTGCTTTAGTGATTCGCAACAGATTCTACAGATTTTATAAAGCAGGTTGTTTTCAATAAAGTTTAAACCTAATGAGTTCCATGGAGGAGAGATTGGTATTTACATTGGTCTTTTGATCTATCAGTTTTTTGATCCAATTTTGTATCAACATGAAAGTCAGCGGATTCAGTGATTAATGAGCTAAAGCTAAGGAAATTATTCATATTCAAATATGGAATAGTTTTGTATGATTTCATGGAACCAGCTCTGGAAAAAGTTGGGTGGGAATGGAATTAGTTTCTTGTGAAATTAGTAATAATTATGATGACGATTAAAGCAACATATTTTTTGTTGCCTTGTGTTAATTCATACTGCTTGGTTGACTGGAGTAGATTGAAGATTTAAAAAAAATAAGCGATAGCAATCCAAAGATGGCATGTTTAAGTATAAAACATACCAGTTAGCATATATTTTGGATTCCAATCATTTTTTGGAGAACCAAATTGTGATATGTTTCTGCATCAGGTTTTTAAAATCAGTACTGAGTGACTGTACAAAGTAATGATGGCAGGCATTATAACTGCTTAATATATTGTGATGAAGAAGAAAAGGGGAGGAAAAATAATGTTGACTGATGTGGGTAGTAGCTGTTCACTGAAACTCCATTATGTTTTGTTTTAACCCACCCACTGCACTAAGCATGATTTACTTTATAACCATGGACCTTTTGTAGAAGGTGACAGTGCACTGAATTAGGACCAAAGTCAGACCAGTTATGTTTTTCCATCTTGTTTTGTCAAATGTGGCCTCAAATTAGATATTCTGATGCTGAATATCACCGAGGGTTCCTTGTTCAATTGTTTAGTCAGTAACTGTTCGGGGAAATCTGTATGGGTGTAGACATCAGATGAAGGCAGGATTGAGCTCAACTGTGATGGCCCAAAGTTGGTTGCAACTCACTGTCAGGATTTGTAAATACAGAATAACTACTAGGATGAAATCCCAGAGAGCCACCTCTTGTGGAACCATAAGTCACCACAAGTCGCTGCCTTCCGGAAGGAATAGTAGGAAGAGACAAAGCAGAAGAAAAAACATAAATGAAAGAGAGTCAGATACTACCATTTTGTTTAGTAAAGTGCAACTCAACTTACTGTTTGTTCACGAATGGTTAAATTAATAGCAGTTACTGATAATGTTGTGCATAAAGTTGCATAGCCTAATGCTGCCAAATACCCCATACATGTAATGTGATAAACACTTACTGTCTTTGTTCTTTTCTGTTTATCGCACATTTCCGAAGTATGGAAACTCTGGAGGTCCTTTGGTGAATTTGGTAAGCCGGGTTTTGTGTCATTTCATTTTTCTTTAACATTTAATTGAAAAATATGTCCGAGATATACTTTTGTGCATTGTGTTTCATGTGTGTGTTGTTTGCTATTTTTTCAGCTCTTCTCCAGAACAGCATAGACACTAACATCTGGAAATTGTTAAACTGTTTTGCTTAAGAGTTAGCAGGCTTTTATTTGTTGCAAAAATAAATATGTTACGCAAAACTTCAAAGCGCAGTTTATCCTCCAAATCTAACAGTGGCAGATACAATGAATAATATTTATAAAAACACACTGGAGTTTTTTTTAATGTTCTTTTAAAATATTATCATCCTACAGGATGGTGAGGTTATAGGAATAAACACACTGAAAGTCACCGCAGGAATTTCCTTTGCGATTCCATCAGATCGCATCTTAATGTTTCTTACTGATTCTCTTGATAAACAAAGCAAAGGTAAGAATATCTAGTGCAAGATTTAAGCTGGTTTATTTTCCAGGGAGGAATGTTCTACGGTAGTCCTGACCACTACAAGCTTAAGAAACAAATAGCAGCTTATAGTATGTACTGTGATTTGTGAGACTCCACAGCCCAGACCAATAGTAATTATTGGGAAGTGACTATTTTAAATAATAGATGGGGGGGAAAAGGCTTGGAACTTGAGTATTTTTTTTCTGCAAACAGAAGATTGGATGTAAAATTGGAAGTACTCCTTGAACTTTTGTCATACATGCAAAAAAAGCAATAGCATATGAATTCATTTTATAAATGTGTTGAGGTTCTGAAGAATGCTTCATGTGATGTAACACCACCTAAAGTACACAATCTGGCATGTGCTCCCATAAACCAAAAGTAGGAACGTGAGGAAGAAGAAAAATGCAACTTAACAAATGAGCCATACATATCAGCTCTGCAACCTAAATTACCTAAAAACTGAGTTCCTGCCTTAAACATTTAGGAAAAATGCAAAAAAAATCAGACACAAAATTATTTATTTCTACATAACAATCAACAGATTGCAAAATAACAACAACAAGAACAATTGCATTTATATAGTGGCTTTAACGTAGTAAAACATCCCAAGGTGCTTCACAGGGGTGATTATGAAACAAAATTTGACATAGAACCACATAAGGAGATATTAGGACAGGTGACCAAAAGCTTGGTAAAAGAGGTAGGTTTTAAGGAGCGTCTTAAGGAGGAGAGAGAGGTAGAGAGGCGGAGAGATTTAGGGAGGGAATTCCAGAGCTTAGGGCCTAGGCAGTTAAAAGCACGACCGCCAATGGTGGAGCGAAGAAAATTGGGGATGTGCAAGACGCCAGAATTGGAGGAGCGCAGAGACTTTGGAGGGTTGTAGGGCTGGAGGAGGTTACAGAGATAGGGATGGGCGAGGCCATGGAGGGATTTGAAAACAAGGACAAGAACTTTAAAACCAAGGCATTGCCAGACCGGGAGCCAATGTAGGTCAGCGAACACGGGTGATGGGTGAACGGGACTTGGTGCGAATTAGGATATGGGCAGCAGAGTTTTGGATGAGCTCAAGTTTACGGAGGGTGCAAGGTGAGGAGAGCAGGAGAGCATTGGAATAGTCGAGTCTAGGGATAACAAAGGCATGGATGAGGGTTTCAGCAGTAGATGAGCTGAGACAGGGGCAGAGACTGGCGATGTTACGGAGGTGGAAGTAGGCGGTCTTGGTGATGAAGAGGATGTAGTGTTAGAAGCTCATCTAAGGGTCAGATAGGACGCCACAGTTGCGAACAGTCTATTTCAGCCTCAGCCAGGGAGACATAAGACCATAAGAGATAGGAGCAGGAGTAGGCCATTCGGCCCCTCGAGCCTGCCCCGCCACTCAATGAGATCATGACTGATCTGATTTTTACCTCAACTCCACTATCCCCATATCCTTTGACTCCCTTGCTGATCAAAAATTTGTCTAACTCAGCCTTGAATGTATTCAATGACTCAGCCTCCACAGCTTTTTGGGGTAAAGAATTCCAAAGATTCACGATCCTCAGGGAGAGAAATTCCTCCTCATTTCCCTCTTAAACGGTTGACCCCTTATTCTGAGACTATACCCCCTAGTTTTAGATTCCCCCATGAGGGGTAACATCCTCTCAGCATCTACCCTATCGAGTCCCCTCAGAATCTTGTACGTTTCAATAAGATCTCCTCTCATTCTTCTAAACTCCAATGAGTATAGACCCAACCTGTTCAATCTTTCCTCATATGACAACCCTTCCATACCCGGAATCAACCTAGTGAACCTTCTCTGAACTGCCTCCAATGCAAGTATGTCCTTCCTTAAATAAGGGCACCAGGACTGTACGCAGTACTCCAGGTGTGGTCTCACCAGCACCCTGTACAGTTGTAGCATGACTTTGCTGCTTTTATTCTCCATCCCCCTAGAAATAAAGGCCAATATTCTGTTTGCCTTCCGGATTACCTGTTGCACCTGTATGTTGACTTTTTGTGTTTCATGTACGAGGAAACCCAGATCCCTCTGTACCGCAGCATTTTGTAGCATTTCTCCATTCAAATAATATTTTGCTTTTTTATTTTTCCTCCCAAAGTGGACGACTTCACATTTTCCCACATTATATTCCATCTGCCAAATTTTTGCCCATTTGCTTAACCTGTCAATATCCCTTTGCAGGCACTTTCTGTGCTCATCACAACTTGCTTTTTTACCTCTCTTTGTATCATCAGCAAATTTGGCCACAAGACACTCTGTTCCTTCATCCAAGTCATTGATATATATTGTAAATAGTTAAGGCCCCAGCACTGAGCCCTGCGGCATCCCACTAGTTACAGATTGCCATTTTGAAAATAACCCTTTTATCCTGACTCTTTGTTTTCTGTTAGTTATTCAATCCTCTATCCATGCCAGTATATTACCCCCAACACCATGAGCTCTTATCTTGTGCAGTAATCTATAATGTGGCACCTTATCGAATGCCTTTTGGAAATCCAAATATACTGTATCCATTGGTTCCCCTTTATCCACCCTGCCCGTTACTTCCTCAAAGAACTCTAATAAATTTGTCAGACATGATTTCCCCTTCATAAAACCATGTTGACTCTCCTTGATTGTATTATAAGTCTCCAAATGTCCTGCTACTACTTCCTTAATAATGGATTCTAGCATTTTCCCAATGACAGATGTTAGGCTAACTGGTCTATAGTTACCTGCTTTCAGTCTCACTCCCTTCTTGAATAGGGGTATTACGTTTGCGGTTTTCTAATCCGCTGGGACCTTTCCAGAATCTAGTGAATTCTGGAAGATTACAACCAATGCATCCACTATCTCAGTAGCCACTTCCTTTAAGACCCTTGGATGCAAGCCATCATGTCCAGGGGACTTGTCAGCCTTTAGACCCATTAGTTTACCAAGTACTTTTTCTTTAGCGATAGTGATTGTTTTTAGATCCTCCCTCCCCTTTGCCCCTTGATTTTCTACTATTGGTATATTATTAGTGTCTTCTACTGTGAAGACAGATACAAAATATCTGTTCAATTCCTTTGCCATTTCCTTGTTTTCCATTATTATTTCCCCAATCTCATCCTCTAAGGGACCAATGTTTACTTTAGTTACCCTCTTCCTTTTTATATACACTTGTAGAAGCTTTTACTGTCAGTTTTTATATTTCTTGCTAGTTTACTCTCATAATTTATTTTCTCCCTCTTTATTATTCTTTTAGTCATCCTTTGCTGGTTTTTAAAGTTTTCCCAATCTTCGGGCTTACCAGTAATCTTTGCCATGTATGCTTTTTCTTTTAACCTGATACCATCCTTTACTTCCTTAGTTAGCCATGGTTGGTTCACCCTTTTTGTAGTCTTTCCTCCTCACAGGGATATATTTTTATTGCAAGTCATAAAATATCTTTTTAAATGTTTGCCACTGCTTATCCACCATCATACCATCTAATCAGTTTACCCAGTCCACTTTAGCCAATTCCGCCCTCATTCCTTTTATAATTGCCTTTATTTAAGTTTAATACAGTAGTTTCAGACCCAAGACCCTCGCTCTCAAACTGGATGTGAAATTCTATCATGTTATGACCACTGCTTCCCATGGGATCCTTTACTTTGAGATCATTAATTAATCCTGTTTTGTTACCCATTACCAGACCCACAATGGCCTGTTCCCTGGTTGGTTCCCTGATGTATTGGTCTAAGAAACAGTCCCTAATATACTCTATCAACTCCTTCTCAGGGCTATTGTTGCCAATTTGATTTGTCCAATCTGTGTGAAAGTTAAAATTGCCCATGATTATTGCATTATCTTTTTTACAAGCCCCCCTTATTTCCTGATTAATATTTTGCCCTACAGTGTAGCTACTGTTAGGGGGCCTATATACTACTCCCACCAGTGATTTCTTTCCCTTGCTATTTCTTACCTCCACCCAAATTGATTCGACATCTTGATCTTCTGAGCCAAGATCATTTCTCACTATTATACCAATTTCATCCTTTATTAACGGAGCTACCCCACCACCTTTACGGATGGCTAGGGAACAGACTTTGTGGCGGGGACTGAAGACAATGGTTTTGGTTTTCCCAATATTTAATTGAAGAAAATTTCTTCTCATCCAATACTAGATGTAGGACAAGCAGCGTAACAAATCAGAGAGATGAAGGGGTTGAGAGAGGTGATGGTGAGGTAGAGCTGGGTGCCGTTAGCATACATGTGGAACCTGATTTATTTTTGTGGATGATGTCACCAAGGGGCAGCATGTAGATGAGAAATAGGAGGGGGCCAAAGATAGATCCTTTGGGAGTCAATAGGTAACGGCGCAGGAGCGGGAAGAGAAGCCATTGCAGGTGATTTTCTGGCTACAACTGGATAGATAAGAATGGAACCAGGCAAGCGCTGTCCCACCTAGTTGGACGAAGGAGGAGAGGCGTTGGAGGAAGATGGTGTGGTCAATCATGTCAAAGGCAGCAGACAGGTCGAGAAGGATGATGAGGGCTAGTTTACCACGGTCACAGTCACATAGGATGTCATTTGTGACCTTGAAAAGGGCCGTTTCAGTGCTGTGGCAGGGGCAGAACAACATGTTCAAGGACTTAGGAGAGGAAAGGGAATTTGGAGATGGGGAGGTAGTTTGCAAGGACAGAGGGGTCATGGGTGGGTTTTATGAGGAGCGGGGTGATGATGGCAGACTTGAAGGGGAGGGGGACAGTACCTGAGGAGAGGGAACCGTTAACAATATCAGCTAACATGGGGGCCAGGAAGGGAAGTTGGGTGGTAAGCAGTTTGGTGGGAATAGGGTCGAGGGAGCAGGAAGTGAGTCTCATAGACAAGATGAGCTCGGAGAAGGCATGAGGGGAGAAAGATGCAGGTTCAGGGCTAGGGCAGGGGGCAGCCTTAGGGGAAATTTGGTTTGGTTGTCTAGGGGAAGGGAAGAAAGCAGCAGAAACAGCTGAATGGATGGTCTCAATCTTAGTGACAAAGATGTCCATGAGCTCCTCGCACTTGTTGGAGGTGAGGGCGGAGGAGGCAGGGGAGAGGAGTTTAAGAAGATGATTTGTAGTAAAGAAGATAAGCTGGGGGTTATCTTTGCATTCCAGGATGATCCTGGAATAGTGAGCATTTTGGCAGAGGGTAACAGGACCCGATAGTGCTTTATGTAGTCCAGCCAGATCTGGCGATGAATCGGTTAACTAGTTGTCTGTTATAAACATTCAAGTCTGCATCCCTTGGACATAATGGAACGGAGCTGGGGCTGTACTAGGGGGAACGACCTGGGTGAGAGAGAGTAATGATTTTAATGGGGACAAGGACATCAAAGATGGAGGTGATTGAGCAGATTGGTACCAGCAGAAATGTTGTGGCGAATGGAGGGCCAAAGGCTAGACAGTTGGGAATTTGAAAGTGCCATTGCAAGTGATTTGGGGGAGAGTTTTTTTCCAGGAGCAGACACAGAAGGAAGTGGGGTTGGGAGGTGGAGAGGATTGTGAGTGGAGAGGGATACAAGTGAGTTATCAGAGATGGCCTTATCTGTGATTGACACGATGGCAAGGTCAAGGAGGTGTCCGTGAATATGGGTAAGGGAATTTATATGAAGAAAGAGATTAAGGGAGGATGGGAGAACATTGAATTCAAAGAAGAGAAAGCATGATGAGTTGAGATGGAGGTTGAAATTACCAAGGATGAGAAGTTGCTTGGTGCAGAGGCTGAGGGAGAAAAACAGTGAGAAATGTGGCGTGGTACTTGGGTGGGTGGTAGAGAACGAGGATGCTCAAAGCAGGAGAATGTGCCAGAGGAGTAGGGGGACAGACCAAGGTGTGATTTGGTGATAAGGGCCACACTGCCACCGCAACGGTCTGGGCAGGGCAGGTAGTGGAATGTATAACCAGGCAGGGAGTCTTCATTAAGGGGGAAGGTGCCATCACCCGTCAGCCAAGTTTCCGCCAAGGCCATGATGCCTATGCAATCATCCACACTAAGCTCATGGATGGCAAGGGCCTTGTTTATAAGTGAACGGACATTCCGGAGGGAGATGCGGAGAGGGGCGGTAATAGTTGATCCGCTGGCAGAGTCCACAGGGTCAGCGTTGGGAGAGGTGAATGGGACGGAAAGGAGTTTGGCAAGATTAGTTCCCAGCGGGCGCGCTGAGCGGAAAGGTCGGTGAGAGAGTAGGATGGGGCAGTTGGGTGTATACTACAGTGCAGTTTTAATATCCAGGCCAGTTGCAAGAAAACCTGACTGCACCAAGACCTCTTTCTACTTTAATGTAACAATCCTTGAGATTCTAGCAAATAACATTCCACAATAATAGACGGTATTTGGTCGTTTAGATTAGATACTGTAGATGTATGTCTTGAAAAAAAAATACCATCCATGCGTAACATATACATATACCCCTCCGCCTAAAAAGAAACACACGGAAATGTTTATGTGGTGCTAATTGATTCTAGCGTCCCTCCATTGCAGTATTAGTTGATACATTGGCTCCGATTTTTAAGGGGGTGGGGGGGGTGCAGGTACATTGCGTGCAAGCCCTGAAGCAGGCGGCAAACCCGGGGCGTCCGAGGATATGGTTGCCTGGCCGACCTTAACGACCGGGCTTCGTTTCAATAAATGTTCCTGGAGTCCTGCCCAAATCCGGCCAGATCCACTACATGTCCGGCAGGCAAGAGCGGGAATTACTCAGGAGGTTGCAGCCAGGGACCTGTGGGAATGGTCCCCATCAGTCAGTTGAGGGGGGCGGGGTGCAGCCTCTGGAGGCAATCGGTGGGACAGGGTGAGCCTGGGGCAAGGGAGGCCCCAGGATTTCTCATGCGGCCTGGAGGAATACTTCTGCTTTCTCGTCAGATCCAGCTCCCGGCAGATCTGGCCTGATGGAGAAGCTGCTGCTGCTCCCTCACTCAGGCCTCCGACTAATATTGCAGTTGGATCCCGATAACATCACTGGGACCCGAACTGCGTATTTAAAGAAGGGCAAGTTAACATCGAGACAGGGTGGGAAGGCAGCGGGATCAGAGGGGCTAAGTGACTATCTTCATTTTAGCTGCCCCCTCCGCCTGGTTTGCACCACGCAGGGGTAGTTAAAATCAGGGCCATAGGTACAGATATCTGAAACTAGAAATACTCTTCCCAGAGGATTATGGACTGTTTAGGAAACGGTAATAGTTTGAAGAAGGTCTCTAAATTTGGGGGGCCAATTTTCATGTATTGGTGTAAGTCAGTTTTAAATGCAGATGGACTGTTGCACTTCTCATCAGAATAGTAATGTGATAAAAGTGCTCAAGTTTCTGGGGTTGGACTATGTATAAATTATTCCAGGTCCAGATTTGGATGGATTCAGGGAGCACAATGGTGGAAGCAGAAAATTACGTGTAGGTAAAATTTAAAAGACATGGACAATTGAAGGGAAATGGTTTTGGAAAGGTTCAAAAGACAGTTCAGCCCAAGGCTGAAGAAGGAGAGGGCAAAGAATTGGCAGACAAACAGTGAAGGAGAAAGAAATGCAGTGTGAGGTATGTGCATCTCTAGCTGCGAGTGTGAGGGTATTGGCGAGTAGTTACAGAGGGCCCGATTTTAGCAGGGCTGCGGGTTCTCGGCGGATGGGCCCACGCGCCCGGTGAAATTAGTGGGTTTCCCGCGCGATCGTAGCAGGCAAACCACTAATTGGATTCACTTACCTGCTCCTCCGGGTTCCCCGCTGCTGATCTGCGCGTCGGGCGGGCTGCACATGTGCAGTAAGATCTGTCAGCTGGAGGCGCTCTATTTAAAGGGGCAGTCCTCCACTGACAGATGCTGCAACCAATAGCAAAGATGACTGCATGGAGCAGCCCAGGGGGAAGGCTACTCCCAGTTTAATGATGCCTCACCCCAGGTATCAATACATGGGGTGAGGAGGAGGGGGAGGACAGAGATCTTCCACCCGGCAGGCGGGAGGAAGCGGCCCGCCTCCGCCACCAGGAAGGCCTGGCTCGAGGTGGCAGAGGGGGTCACCTGCGCCACCAACATATCGCCCACCTGCACACAGTGCAGGAGGCGGTCCAATGACCTCAGTAGGTCAGCCATAGTGAGTACACGTAGTCTTTCCCCTACACTCCATCTACCACATCACTGCCCCCACCCCACATCTCCTTCGGCACTGCCAACACTACTCTGTCACATCACCCCTCATACCCACTCAAACCCCATCCTCATCTTACCTGCACCTACTCACCTCGCCAGTACTCACCCCGCCACTACCACGCAACCCAATCCTCATACAATCTCATGGCTGTATCCCATACTCACCCTCTCGTGCATCTCTCTCACGGCCAGCCTCACTCAACCTGCCACCACCTGTGCTGCAGCCACAGGGCATGCATCACATATGTGCAGTAGGCAGCGTAAGGCAAACGTGTCGTGAGCATGAAGGGGATGCACAAGGGTGTTTGAGGGTTTGTCATGGTTGTTACTTATATTGAATTTCAGAACAACTCACATCACACATTATATTGGCACCACTACTGCCATGTCTTCGCGAATCCTGTCCGGTTTGTGCAATAATGCCCGCTCCTGGGTATCACTATGAGGACCCACCACTGATGCCACCCATTGTGTCACTGCAGAGTGGGTGTAGGTGTATTTGCAGGGCTCTTCTGCGCAGACAACTGAGAGACATCGGCGATGTCCCCGGTTGCACCCTGGATGGCTGTGGAGCAGAAGTTCGGGAGGGCAGTGGTGACTTTGACAGCGACAGGTAGGAAGATGGTGCACGGGCCAGCCAGGAGCAGCTCGGCATGAAGGAGCCTGCAGATGTCCACGGCTACATGTCGAGTGACTCTGAGCCTCCGTGTGCACTGCTGCTCAGAGAGGTCCAGGAGGCTGAGCCTCGGTCTGTGGACCCTGTGGCGAGGGTAGTGCCCTCTGCGACGCATCTCTCTCTGCGGTAGCCCTCCCTCCTGCTGTACAGGAGGATGTGTCACAGCACTCTGTTGTGGAGCTCCACGTGTCAGAGGTGGACGGCGTGGATGGCGAGGCTGGTGATGCTGTTCGCCTTCCGAGGAGGTCATGACTGCAGCTACGGCGGCCCCCATCCGCAAGATGTACATCTGAGGGGGTCTGCAGGGTAGGTACATGTCTCCGGACCCCGGGGTAAGTGTGCAGGTTGGTGACTTTGACCGTCAGGAGGAGGGTGGTGGAGGCCAAACTTTGTCCCAAGTGACGGAGTGGCCTCCTGCAGTGGGTGAGGGTCTCCCCCCCCCCCCCCCCCCCCCCCAACCTGTCAAATGGACCTTTGCAGCTGCCACAGGCTGACAGCTGCAACACGTCCATTCGAGCTGGGAGTGTTTCCCCCAGTGTGGGAAACAGTCCCATGTTGTTCAAAAATCTTACATAGTCTCTTAATCAGGTCAGTTAATGACCTGAAATACCTAACTAAATATTGTCAAGTGGCATCCCGCTGGCTTTAATTGCCTGCGGGATTCCCACCAGCGGGGGCTGCGCGCGCACGTCGGCGCATCAGCGGGGAACCCGGAAGTGGGCAGGATCGAGGCGGGATCCGGTCCCGCTCCTGGATTTCCCGATTTTCGGGGCCCCCCCCCGCCGAGAACGCACCCGATAGCGGGTGGTAAAATCAAGCCCAGAGTGTCTCTTGTGCAGTTTAATCGGTTTGGAATCCCTCAGTTGGTCCTTCTCTTCCTCCAAAAAGTTCCCAATGGTGGTGGTGCAGCTCAGCATCTAGCAATCCTGGATGCCCATTAAATATAGACGACAACATAATCTACTGCTCTACCAAAGTAATGACCAGAAAACGATAAAGGAAGCATTGGGGTAGAAATTGGTTATAGCCTATTTTAGGATACATAATCAATGGCACACAGTGTGCGCCCCAATCGGGAGGCCCAAGGCTCACATTAAATTGGGCTTCAAACCTCATTTCAATAACGTCTTCGACACCTCCCAAACCCGTGACCTCCACCACCTATAAGGACAAGGTCAGCAGGTGCATGGGAACAACACCACCTGCACATTCTCCTCCAAGTCACACACCATCACGACTTGGAAATATATCATTCTTCCTTCATCGTCACTGGATCAAAATCCTGGAACTTCCTACGTAACAGCATTGTGGGAGTACCTTCATCAGACAGATTGCAGTGGTTCAAGAAGGCGGCTCACCACCACCACCTTCTCAAAGGCAACTAGGGATGGGCATTGCTAGTGATGACCATATCCTGAGAATGAATAAGAAAAGAAATAAAATAATGAATGCTAAAAATAAAAGAAAGCTAAAATAAAAGTGAAGTTAATAATTCATCATAACATAAGGAAATGGAAAAAATTGGAAATATGGGAAGAGAATGTTTTTAAATGGCTGTCTTGCTTGTGTGTCCTTCTGAGACTGAATATTGGGATGCAGTTGATCCATAGTGATGATGTGATCCTGAGCAGGAGCTGGAAAAAGCAGTGTCG